>NC_056750.1:527568539-527668539 GCF_019279795.1 Protopterus annectens | reverse complement strand
AATGGTTTACACAGCACTGTCTCCTTCTGAGCCCCCAAAAATCTAAACTCCTCCTTTTTACTCCTACTTTTAAGTCCCCCCAATAGACTTCACAGTAACATCCAATAATGGTACTCTCATATCCCCAGATCCAACTACCAAACTACTAGGTATCACCATAGATAACAACTTTGACACCCATATTAACAATACTCTAAAACCTGTTAATAGAAAACTAGGCTCTCTCTACAGGATCAAACCCTTCCTCTCTCCTGCAGCTAGAATAACTATTGCTCACACCCATCTAATTTCTACTCTCCTCTATGCCTCACCCATATAAACTAATCTCTCTAAAAGCAACCTTAATAAAATGGAAAACTCCTACAATAACATAGCCAGATTTGCTACAGGTTACCCTTTCAGAACCCACCACTGTTTTAATCTAAAGCAGCTAGGATGGCTTGAATTACAAAATCAGTTTAAATTCCACCAACTGACCATTGCCATAAAACCCTTTACCATTCTACCAATACCCCTATACTATCTACCCTCATTACCCCCTACAACAATCTAAAGACCTTACGATCATCACATAAACATCTTGTAAATATTTATAAATCAAACAACAGGGCTGGGGACTCTCTCTTCTCTAATACTGTTGGAAAATCCTGGAACCTTCTTCCTAGCAAACTTTCCTCTCCTCCCTCTATATCACTCTTTAAAACCAAAGTGAAACTTTTCCTCAGAACACACTGGTTGTGCCCCTGTACTAAACCTGACTGATCTACTAGCGCTCTTACTTGGATCTACCTACCCTCTTACTTGGATCTACCTACCCTCTTACTTGGATCTACCTACCCTCTTACTTGGATCTACCTACCCTCCTCCTCTCAGTATTCTTGTTCCTTTTCTTAGAAACAACTGACCTAGACCTTCAAGATATTTTACTCACACCCTCAGAATTTATTAAGGAGACTACCTTTACTCATATACTGTATATTTCAGCTCCTACTTTTTCTTTATCACAACTTGTTTACTAATATATTGTATAATTCAGCTGCTATCTTTTTACATGTTGTATTGCAACTAACTTTGTATTGTACTAACTATATCTGTATATTTTGCACTATGCTATAAACAAATCACCTCTGTGATTTTTCTCTGTTCTGTAGCTGCAATGTTCATTGTACACATTAATTTTTTGTATAAGTGATTGTATTTTGCTTCCTCGGAGCTTATCGCCCTGGGCCTCTACTGAAAATGGACATATATTCAGTTAGACTAGCCCGATCAACAAATGTAAAATAAATAATAAATAAATAAAATAAATAAATTTAGACAGCCCCCACCAAACAGTTATAGCCACCTTTTTGTACAATTTCCATATATTTTTATGATAAGAGGATGGCCATGTAATGCATTTCAGTTATGCTCCACACAAACAGTTGCCAAACATGAAAGTATTTCATATTGCTTCACACAAATCATATTTGTCCAGCAAAGACAGAATAATGAACAAAAAAAACAAGAGAGAACAGCTGGTTGTTCTGCTATTGACAGTCAAAGCAAATACAACTACTTTGTCAGTGCATATCTCAGAGGTTTATTAAAGTAGTCTATCTTACTTCACACAAATGCATATTAGTCCTGCATAGCTAGTCAGTGATAGTCTGTACTGAACAGACAATGAAAGGGTCTTGTCACATTCAATAGACAGCTTCCACACCCGACAGCAGTTATAGCTACTTCTGTATGTGCTTCAGATGATTGTGATAAAAAATGACAGCCATGTATTGTTTTTCATCATTGTGAACTTCCAAGCAAACTGTAGTCACACATGGTTTACCGACATAATGTTGAATGCTAAATGATTGAAACTGAATTGATTGAACACACTATATTGAATGATCAAAATGTTGAAATAAAATCAGTCTAAACACACAATGTCACAAGTATTGAATTTGGCCGTTTCTGCACTGTAATGCGATCTCAGAGTTGATATAGTTAAGTAGTGGGTGTTTGGGGGTGCAGTGGGGCATAGACCCCCTGCAAAATAGTAGGGTTGATCTCATTGCTTTTTCAATGAAATGATTGTAGACATTTTGATAATTCAATGTTTTGGGATGAGATGTTATTTTTCAACCAAATGACTATTAGACATTATGAAATTCAACATTATGTTGGTAAACCATCACACATTATAGCATTCTAAGTTGCTTTTCACAAATCATATTAGTCCTGCAAAGCCAGAATAATGAGCAAACAGCATTAGATATCTCTAACTCCTATTAAGAAAAATGCCACCTAGCACAAGAGTCTGGGGCAAAGCCCAAAGAACAGCGACACATTTAAAATATTGCTTTTATGTACTTAAAATTTTGCCAAAGAAACAGATTTTCATTGTGTGTTTTCTGAAGGATACAAAAGTCTCAAACACAAATCTTTTATTATGTAGTGTCTGCATCTCTCAATGATATACCATAAAAGCACAAATTTTATGAGGAGCAGAACAAAACATAAAGCAAAATCACTGACATTTTAAACTGGGAATAGTTGGACAATTTGTACATTAAGTGTAATTATCTGGCATGTTAATCTGCAAGAAAACCCTCTGAATTCTTGATGTATTCCCACCTTTTAGAACACACCATTGCATCAAACTTAAACAGCTTGGGTGGCTAGAAATTCCCAGTCTAATCCAATATAACCTTTTGATTATAGCCAATAAAACCCTCTATTGTCCAGATAACAGACCAGCTCTTAAAAATATGATCACCCCCCCACAACAATCCAAGACTGCTCTGATCCTCAAACAGACTACAAATTAAGACAATTAAAATTAATAATGTAGCCCGTGACTCCCTCTTTGCAAACTTTGCAGGCAAAGAATGGAACCTCCTACCAGCTAACATTACTTTGCTCTCCTCCCTATCCCAATTCAAAGCTAAACTCAAACAACATCTGGCACTAAACTGGCTTTGCCACTGTAACAATCCTGGCTAACTCTCACCATAAATGTATATAATCTATTAATCAAATTACTGTTATTTTTTCCCCCTGACTGTTACCAGGGGTAACTCGAACTTGTGATATAGTCTATTTCATGTCTGCTTATGTCATTTGTAAATATCTTATCTGTAATATGTCTTCTTTGTTATTACTTATCTGAGCTTTTCTCCCCGGGCCTCCACTGAAAATGGACATTAATCCAGTTGGACTATCCTGGTCAACAAATGTAAAATAAAAATAAATAAATAAATTTATCCTATGTATCGACAATCATCTGCCAACATTCTTTAAGAAGGACATCCCACACAGTTAAAAAAGGAGTTGTTAGGCCATTTTGTCTATATATCATATGCATACATACACATGAACACACAATCCCAGTCACACACACACAACTTCTGTTTTCTTGAAATCCCCGCCTCGGTCTTTCTCTGTATTTTCGTAGTTACTTCCTTTCCCTAATACCTCTCTTGGTGCATACCTTTGCACAGCCTTCCTTCCATTTGGAAGATATGTCCTTATACTTGTCCAACAAAACCTCACTTTCCCTCTTTCCTTCAGTCATAAGTTCTGAAAAAAAAAGAATATAGAAATATGCACGTATGTGCATGTGTGTGTGTGAATGTGTAGATACAAAATGGGTTTGTGTCAACTCACCAAAAGTTGTTTCAGCAAATGCAAAAAAATTGAAAGCAGTTCCACCAATACCAGTTTCTCTACCCCCCTATGTGGGGAGAAACCCCCAAACATGCCCAGAATTATATATACCAATGCCAAGGTCACCATCACAGCACTCAGCTTTCCCTGATTTTGCCTCATTTTTTTCCCCGTCTCTCATTAAAAGTTTTGATTTTCCAGTAAATCACTGAGGATTATAGGCTGTCAGTAATGCCAAAAAATGCATGTTGATATAAAAAATGTTGTTCTACTAACGTTTTAAGGGAATTGCAGTGAGATTTAAAAAACATTACCGGATATTTGGATTTTTGATTGCACTCCCAAATATTTTTGTTTTTGCCCAGAATGCTTCAGCAAATAAAATTGAGAAGTGCAAATGTTTCAGTTTCATATTTTTTATTCAAAAAATACATGTTGGTCTAAAACATGCCTCCACCCCCATTATTATTGGTTTTGTCTGAAGCTCTTGAGCAAAGAAGTGGAGAGGAGTTTTTGAACAAAGCAGTGGAGAAGTATAATCCCCATGCCTGGTTGGTCACATGCCAGAGTTAAAAAATACAAAAAAAAACTTACTTGCTACAAAATGGACAACAGACCTAAGCACACTTTTGCTAACTCATATCCCCACAAATATTTTTTGGCTTTGCCTAGAATTATTCTAATTTGTATTTAAAGTGTTCTCTCACATTAGTTTTAGCTTTATCCAGATTTCTTGGACAAATGTGAAGAGAGGTGTGTGCCCCATATCTGGTTGATCACCTGCTAGGGTTAAACATAAAAAAAAACAAGAAATTCCCTGTGATTTACTGCACCATGGAGAGAAGAACTTTTATACCATGTACTACTCATCCAGTAACTTTATACTCCAGTTTTCATATTTTCTAGACTTTAGCTCTCTCCCTCCCACCATGATGTAGACAATGAATCATAGAGCCCTTGAGGCTATAATGCCTTTTTCATTGGTAGTTTAGACTGCACAGACAGGGAGAATGAGCAGAAAGTCTGGAAACAAAGAAGAGTCCGGTGCTTAGCAGTGTTTAAAAAGGGGCACTTTTCTGACTTTTGTCTGTATTCTCTTTACAGAGCAAAAGCTTTCCTTGCTAAGTGGTGTCTTAGTTTGCCTATCTGTAAGGCTGACAATGATCAACATTTAAAAGAGACACCATCATCAACCCTGTTTTCCCTGTTTTCTACATGGGGTTGGGATATCGTGTCAGCTGTTACCATCTCTCTCAATTCAGTACAACTCTTTTACTCTCTTCAACTATCATACCTGATTGCCTCAGGTCTTCTGTTACAGAATCCACCCATCTCATGGCTTGATGTCCTTGTTTCCTCTTGCATTTTTCCTGTGTCTGTCAGTTCTTCACCAAATCATCTCCTGTTTTCCTGCATGTTTGACCAAACCACTATAATTTGTTCCCCTTGACCTTGTCTACAACTGGGGAACTTTGACTCCTGCTCTGCTGTATTTAACCAGTACAATCTGGTCTTTTTTGACCATGTCTGCAAGTGGGGCTACTTTGGTTCCTGGTCTGCTGTATTTAACCACTATAATCTGTTCCCCTTGAACTTGTCTGCAACTGAGGCCACTTTGGCTCCTGCTCTGCCGTATTTCTTTGTCTGTCTCATAGTGTACATCCTACCACCTGTATCAAGCACTACAAACACTGCTATATAAATATTAGGTAAGTCAGACTTCTTACCTGGATTCACTATATGAGGAAATTATGGAATATTGCCATGGAGGGATATTCTAGTGATCACCTGTTGTGTACATACCTGTTATAGAAGAGTTAAAGTATCAGGCAGTCTGTTGTAGATAAATGTTTGTCAGAATTGCTAGGGTGCTAAGAACAGGTGAGATAACTTAGTTTAGTCAAGGCACAACAACTTCTAGCTGACTCGATGCATAATCCTGATATCTAAGCCTGTCAATGACTATTTCTATTTAAATGTTTTTAATATCAAGTTTTTAACCTTTTATCTGCTTAAAGATTTGTTTATCTTATTAATACTTCTTTCCTGAAATGATACTTAACTTGCAATGTCGATAACTTAGCTTTCCAGGTATGCCATTTTCCTTTGGGCTACAAAGCAAGATGCACACATATAGAAGATGTATATACATTTCAGAGGGTACAGGATGTTTTTATGTAAATAAAGAAATTATTCTGTAGTTAAGTAGTAAGCTGCGGTGGTGCAGTGATAGCATTTTTGCCTCACAGCAAGAGGTTCTCCTGTTCGATTCTTGGCTGGAGTGCCTTCTGTGTGGAGTCTGCATGTCCTCCCCACAGTCAAGTGGCATTCGAAAGACATGCATAGAATGGGCGTGCCTTTGTTGAAGGTTGGATGTCGACCTGGCACCTGTAAATAATCTACTGCCAATCATTAGTGGACCGGAGTTCCGCTGTGGTGACCCCTAACCGGGAAAAAGCCGAGAGAAGAACAAACATTCTGTAGTCAAGTAGTTCTGTTTTTTGAACACTTGTAATGTTGCATAAAATGAAAGCAACTATCAGTGCTTTGGTGAGGGAGAACACAAGGAAGGTGAAGTCAGCATAAGTGCCTTGTGACCTGACTAAGACATAGCAGCACAATAAATTTACCTACATTATTATACAGTTGAGATAATAACAACATTCTGTTTATATGGAATATTTGAATATTTGAAAAGCCAATGGTCCTGTCACTGTACACACCTTCCATAATCTACCTGCCTATTTTAAAACTGTCCACTGCCTGTCTTCTGCAAGACTGTACTTCTGTTTAGTTCCTATTTACTCTCTAGCTGCCTTTACATAGACTAGTTCTTGTTCACTTTATTATAGCTATTCAAACTGTATATCCCCACCTCTGAATTATTACTCTGGTACCAAAACTTTATTATTATTATTGCACAGCCTCTATTATTCCTATAATGTATATTTGTGGAGATAATTTAATTATTGCTTTTTTATACTTGTATTGTAAAACTGTAGAGCTCGTCTCCTCGGGCCCAGCTGAAAAAGGGCTATTCAGCTCAGTCAGACTAACCCGGCCAACAAATGTAAAATAAATAAATAAATATAGAGAACTGTATGGCAATTGAAAATGAGTTTAAGGTTGCAAGCTATAGTTCTTGACATACAGAGTTTGATTCCCCAGCCTATTGTGTGACCTTTAGAAAGTCACTTAACCCAGACATTGCTCCTGGGTTGCTCCAGAAAGGGATTGTTTTCCATTGGGCTTATCTGGTTAGCCAATAGTTGGTATTGTTATTATTATTCTTATATGGTTCGATGTACTATATTTAGCTGAAGGACAAGTAAGCAGTCTATGGCACAGAGTACTATTAGCTCACAGATTTATCAGCCCCACATCCTGTGGTGCATTTGGACAAAATTAATGATAGTGATGGTAACTTAGAGGATTTACCAGAAAGGCTCATCCAGACTCTGCTACACTTTGCTGTGAAGGAAAGGTTAGTTTGCTGTTATTTTTTGTATTTCTGTATTGCCTTTCTATATTTTGAATACTGTAGTTTGTTTTCTTTACCTTGTGTTTTGCTTGCATTCTGTTTTAACAGCATATTAAAACTTCAAAAGAGACCACAGCTCTCTCTGTTCTGAGTCAGGCAGAATTTTTTCCTTCCCTCCCACCCATTTAAGTTGTCTTGTTAAATACCACTGTCTTTCTAGTTGCCCGCCTCTTATGTTAATCTGACCATATATCTCATTTCTCTCTACTTTCACTGGCTTATGTGAGTAATCACAAAACCATCACTTTTGAAATCCCACCCCTTCAATTATTTAAATTTATTGGCCATCCTACAGTATTTCATAGTACCAAAATACAAAAGTAACCACCCCTTTCAGTCCATCTTGCTGTTTTAAAAATAGTAACTCTCCACTAAACCTTAACTTTTAAACAGGTAAAACTCAAGTTACCTACTTTCATATCTAACTTCTCTAGTGCACACTGCAGAGTGCATTCTTTTCAATCTTACCTTTAAGCATCCCTGTTACTAGCACTTTCTCTAATACCTAAAAGATCATCTCTACTTGACTCCAAGTAGACTTTTCTCTATCTGTTAAACCTAGCACTTGCTCCTACAGTACTTATTACCTTGATACGGCACTCTTATAGATAGCACCCCAAAAGGCAACCCCCATTTCTCGGTCACCCACGTCCCCGAATCTCATTTAAAGTTTTTGTCTAGTCCTTCTAGCATGTCGAGGGATCAGTTGCTAGTGTCCTCTCCTGCTCAGCTGGTGAACCTGGGAATATTGAGGCAATGTTACAATTGCCTCATGTACACAGACAACCTTCTCCTCCTCCCACAAAACACAAATACATGCGAGAGATGCAACTATACGGCCAAACTGGAGGCTGAGCTCTCTCAACATAGGACTGGCAAGACCAGTCAGGAGGAGAAGGTTACCACACACACTATAGACCCAGTCTCACATAGTACCATCACAACCTCAAATCATACACATAAACACACAAAGACATACTCGGGCGGCTCTGATCAAAAATCTACCAAAACAGCAGAGGCCACCAAAGCAGACACCCAAACAACCACCACCTCAGAACACAACACCTGCAACACATAGACCTCACAGTCAGAGTGTCAAACAGTCACAGCCCTTAAGGCCAAACACAATGCCAGACACACTAGTCATTGGTGACTCCATAGTCAGACACACTGACGTCCCGCTCACCAGACTGAGTAAGGAGAAGGTCACAGTAAGCTGCCTGTCGGGCGCTAGAATCCGCCACATAACGCAAGCACTCAGGTCTCTCAACAGCAGGTACAAATACGACTCAGTCATTGTCCACGCTGGTGTAAACGACCTGAGACGTACCTCCTTGGACTACATGAAAAGAGACATTGAGGAGCTCTCTGATTATGTAGCCCAGGCAGGTATGACCCTGACCTTGAGCAGTATCCTACCTTCACCAAGAATGATGCCACAATACAGAGATAAGATGATCAGCTTTAACAATTGGCTTAAACTCTGGTGTCATTCAAAGGGGATCCAATGTCTGTCTGCCTGGGATGACATGCTGGACAAGCCACGCTGCTCAAGGGACAGCTTGCACCTGTCACCCTGGGATTCCGGATATTGGCAAAGGCTCTTGCCACCCCATAGTGCCTTTTTAGGCAAGGCTCAAATTCTAAACCTACCACCCCAGAACACAAAAAGGAAAAAACTAAGGGTAATGCTGCTCAATGCCAGAAGTCTAAATCTCAAAATGCACGCACTCGAGGCCCTTCTCAGTATGGAGAACATCGATGTCTGTGCAGTGACAGAAACCTGGTTCAAGGCTCCTGAGAGCACCCCAGCACTATCAGGTTTTACCTCTTATCATGCGTTCCGGCCCCAAAATCCGGACAATACCAAGAAAGGAGGGGGGGGTATCCATATTCATCAAAGACACCCCCACCTCAAGACTGGTGGCAACGCACAATGCATCGGAGACCATCCAGGTGCAATTAACCATAGGCAAGACTGCTCTGCAAATTGTAGCATGTTACAGGCCACCCTCACAAACTCAGGAACCTCACATGGCCTTCCTGAAAACACTAGAGGGGATAAATGTATCACCAAACACCATCATACTAGGTGACTTCAATTACCCTAATATAGACTGGGAACACTACTCAAGCCCAAACACCCTAGCCCAAAAGTTCCTGGAATTCATAAACTCAAATGCCATGGAACAACTAGTCACCATCCCCACAAGAGGAGAAAACATACTTGATCTCATCATCACGAACATGGGAGCACAATGTTCAACACCGAAGTATACCCCTCACTGGTGAGATCAGATCACAAACTAATCTCGCTGGAGGTCCTCATCCCACCCCCACCTGAAATAAAACAGACCACAGTAAAGAACTTCTCGAAAGCCGACTTCACACTTCTAAAGACTAGTGTGGTCTCCTTTAAGGCCCCCGAGCCAGCGGAAAACAGT
This sequence comes from Protopterus annectens, assembly GCF_019279795.1. NCBI lineage: Eukaryota > Metazoa > Chordata > Ceratodontiformes > Protopteridae > Protopterus > Protopterus annectens. The sequence goes on along the minus strand of NC_056750.1, from coordinate 527,658,909 downwards.
ACTCAAGCCGCTGAATCACTTACAAATGCCTTCTACCAGCACCTGCAGGACTGCATGGATAAGGCAATCCCAAGCAAAACAAAGACTCTTTGTACCAAAGGCAAGCGTCCACTCTGGTGGACCCCAGCCATAAACAAACTCTACAGCAAAAGGAGGAAGCTACTACAAGATAGAGCAAAATCCTTAAAAGGTAAGACACCCTTGATCACTATAAGTAAAAACTAAGAGCTCTCATAAAATCATCCAAAGCAAATTTTGAGAGAAAAATAGCTAAAGACTCAAAAGACAATCATAAGGCCTTCTTTAGCTATGTTAGAAACCTGGGAGGAAATTCCCAGATATGCTCAGAACTAGTTCAAAATGATGTGAAGATTACTGATCCTACAGACATTGCCAACATACTGGCTGACAGGTTCAGTGCAAACTTCTCCCCTCCCCAAAAGGAGAGATATCTATACCAAGCGATTGCAGCCCCCAAACATCTCCAACGCCCAAGTGAGAACTGCTCTCTCCAAAGCAAAAACACAGCATCCATGGGACCTGATGGTGTCCCCGGCTGTGTGCTCCACGAACTCAACGAGGAATTAAACCCACAGCTAGGACAGCTGTTTAATCATAGTCTTACCTCTGGATACGCACCCAGGAGTGGCGCACTGCAACTGTGGTCCCACTTCACAAAGGCGGTGCCTCCACCGACCCTGGAAATTACCGCCCATTAGCTTGAAAAGCCTTATCTGCAAAGCCATGGAGAGGATCATAATGGACCTCATAAATAAAGACATAGGGAATTTGCAGACTTTGGATCCATCCCAGTTTGGCTTTGTCAAAGGCAGATCATGCCTTCTAAACTTGGTTGACTTTTTGAAACAGTCACCAAAGCCATTGATGAGGGAAAGGCAGTCCATACAGCCTACCTCGATCTGGCGAAGGCCTTGATACAATACCCCACTCGGGTATCATTGAAAAACTCATCAGCTTAAATGTTAACCCATACATCACAAGATGGGTTGCAAACTGGCTGAGTGACAGAACCCACAGGGTCAGAGTTGCTGGCGCCATGTCAGACTCAAAGCCTGTCACAAGTGGTGTACCACAGGACTCAGTCCTGGGCCCACTCTTGTTTGGCATCTACTTTTCCAGTACAAGCAAACACAGGAGGGTTATGGCTGACAAAGTTTGCAGATGACTGCAAACTGGCGCCATAGTAGAAAACACATCTGACACAGATATCCTTCAGAAGGGTCTCACAGAAACGGATAACTGGTGCCAGAGCCATGGCCTAAAGTTAAATGCCAAAAAATGCATAGTCATACCCTTCAGGAAAAACAAGGTTACCCCTAGCTACCAAATAGGTGGCAATCCACTGAGCACAGAAGAAGTTATCAGGGACCTGGGGACCCAGGTTGATAGTAGTCTGTCATTCGACACCCATGTAGCTAAAGTAGTTAGGAAGACCTTCTACATTGCCCACCTTATCATGAAGGGATTCTCATCTAGATCAAGGGAGGTCATAGTCTCCCTATACTCATCACTCATCAGACCAATGATTGAGTACAATGCCCCATTCGAATGTATCTGACCCGGCACTCGCACCAGCTGGAGAGGCCACGAAAGTTCCTCACCAAAAGGATAAAGGGTCTCAAACATCTGTCCTATGCTGCCCGACTGAAAGAACTCCAGCTCTATTCAGTCGCTTACCGCTTGCTCAGAGGTGACCTTTGCCTAACATACAAGGCCATGTCAAACCCAGATTTGATGAATATGCTTCACCTCAAAAAATCTAGATCCGTCAGAGCCACAAGGGCGGGAGACTTAAACCTCGACACGGCTATTAATAGCATGTGCTGGAGGGATAGATTCATCACCCAAAGACTCCCTATGCTGTGGAATAAAATCCCGGTATATGTGAGGCAGAGCACCTCGCTGGCCTTGTTCAAGAGAAATCTTGACCAATGGATGGGAGATCGCAGATATACCCCATGGATTACCTCAGTGTCACTGCTCAACAGAGGCACAGCAAAATAATGGGTATAGTTCCCCATACTAAAGGGGTGGCGTAAGCCACAAAACTATGGGCTAGGCTTGTAAATGCCCTCGGGCAGATAGCCTAGTATGAACCTATGAACCTATGAACCTATATAAAGCACTAGAACCTATAGAGTAATCTAACCAATTAATGTAATGTAAAATAAAAACATGCCCCTTGGCTTTTTCATGAGTAAAGTTCAGAATGGGTTGTAGTTCCTTTAATTCCCTATTCCTGGGTGACAGTATAAGAAACAAAAATGTCATTATTTGTGCTTCAGTTTCTTACACCTCCCCAGTAACAAGATGTCAGTGTAATTCAAAACACCCTAACAGTGAGATACCCTGAAGCGTATTCTCAGATAACAGAACAACACTCGGTTTCTTGCAGGATTTATGTCTTGAAGATGCCTAAATAATATCATCATATCTTTCTGTCTTATAAAGTTCAGCAGCATAGAGATGTGTTTCCTGAACTGTGATATTATCAGCAGACAAGCCAGGTAAGTAATCTAGCATGCATAATACAAGACTTAAGTCCACTTATATTGCACCTGTGATTTATCTATGCAAATGTATAACAAGATAATTCGGGCTCCTAATAATCAATTGTTTTAAACATCATGAGACTTCCATCTGTAACCAATTTCCTCGGTCTTATTAACATTCGCACACTGTTATTCATTAGTTATCTGCTCTCTGTTATTATATACTATTGCATTATACTGTTCAGTACTGATAAAGGTTATATCCAGTCTACTTTGTAATGGAGCTTTTCTCCCCGGGCCTCTGCTGAAAATGGGTTTCTATCCCAGTCAGACTTTACTGGTAACCAAATGTCAAATAAATAAACAAATAATAAACTTTATAAGTTATTCTACAGTTCTCCATGAAAATAGTATCGAAGGTTTTGAAACAGGCCATTTCTTTCTGCAGCATCACTCCTTCTGTTATAATAATGGTATCCTTCTTATAGCACAGAAACAGAGGAAGAAAAAAAAGGAAACACAAGAGATGGTCATCACCCATCGACATATAATTAACCCTAGATAAACTGCCGTGACTTCAAGTGTTTGACCAGTACACAAACAGACTAAATGCAAAGTAACAATCTCTTAACTATGTACAAATATTCTAGGTTATTCTAGGTGGTGTACACCCAAGGCAATAGGATCCCTATCTTCCCCTACCCCCTGGGCATCCCAAGTAATGCAGATCCCAGGTGATGATAACATGATTCTATGGCCAGTGAAAAAAATCTCATTTGGTCTCTACATCCTTTTAATAATATTCTTCACAGCATGAAAAACAATTATTAGACATTGGCTACATTTCCTTTTGGCAAAACAGCCAATATCCATAAGTAGAAGTTAGTAGAATGTGAAGAATAAACAAATATAGATAGTGCAAACTCCAAACATAGCCATTCACAAACAATTAATGGCATGAACCTTGAAAGAAAGTCTTACTGGCACTTATAGAATTATTTGTTCTCATTATGGTAACAAGGAAGAAAATTGATTCAGAAAGATGCTGACTAAATGTCCAGTGCATTAGGACTTGATCAGATTTCAGAGACCAGTTTCTTTATAAAGGAAAAACATTGCTGGAAAAAGTAAAAGCAAAAGTCTACAGGATCCTTGTAAAAATCATTCAGCCATCCAGTGTCTTGGTAACTGAAATGGAATTGGAGCTAAAACTCCTTCTGTAAATGTCATGACCACTTAAGGTCTGTAGATACAAATGACTGCAGCGTAGAACCTGGTGCATTTCTTTGGATGGGAAAACTAATCCATATCCTCCAGCTTGGGGGACAAATTTGCTGTGTTTTAGAGAGAGAAGAGCCTCATCAACATCACTGATAATATGGGGATCAATTACGGGGAGAGTCTAATTTAAAAAAAAATGTAATAATACTTTTTTTAATAATACTCATTTAGATGAATAAAGTTACATGATTGGTTGAATGTTATATAAATTGATGGTGTGATTTTTAATAAATCAGTTCTGATGAAGTTCCATTTAAGTAGAAATGAAAGCGCTTAACTGTTGTGATAACAAAGGATTGTTAGTGGTGAAAATTTGTTTTCCCTGTTGTTAGTGGCTTTGGTTTTATTTATTTTTAGTTAGTTTGTGTTTTGATATATTTTATTGGTTTGCTATTGTCTTTGCCAACATCTAAGAGGACAATGGAGATCCACCACATGGAAGGTGTTTCTAATTGACCTTGATGATTCAGTAGATGCAGTGTCAACCCAATACTTGGGTTAATAATTCATAAGTTGGGCTTAGTGGATCCAATACTAACAACAGTTTAGGTTTAACACTCACCCAATCAACTAGTGCATTGAACCGGGACTCTACCAACATATTATTTAATCAGTCACAATTTCTAGTGTGGAAAAAAACAGAGTTTTACTTTTACTTTGGACCACAATGTACAAGCAGGAAGTAATGCTTCATTGGCTTTAATGTATGATAAATTAAAGTAGTTTGAGAAACTGTTGTTAAAGTTTAAGAAGATTCAACTTGAGAATGCTTATTTAGAGAAGAAAGTGGATTCTAAATGTATGCCAAAGGGTTTAAGACTGTGGAGATACCCTAATAGAGTGGCGAAAAATCACAATATGATACAGAAACTATATCAGATATTTGATAAAGCAAGTTTTGACATTTTGTGACTGATTATTAAACATAATAATATTGAAATGGAACAGGTTTCTTCTCAATTAGATGCTTCAAACAAACAGATCAGAGATGACCTTCTCTTTGATCATCATGAAACCAATTATGTGAATGTGTTTCACAGAGTTGATTCTAGTTGCAATCAGCTGCTTGAGTGGAAAACCAGCAAATTAAGAAGAGACATAGAGTACTATGCAATGGGTAAGGTGTATCCAAAACCACCAGGTTTCCTAGGTGCTATGGATCCAACCAATCAACTGAGCCCCGATTCACCTACTGGAAGTGAACATTTAAATACACGTCAGAATGAGGTGACCACCCCTTTAGGAAATGGAACAGTGAGATGGTCCAAGAGGATCAGGAATTATCAACAACGCAACCAAACCCAGAGATTTAATGAGGATTATACAGCCCAAGGAGCGAAGTCCAAAATACATTACCAAGTGAATCAGCAACGTTATGAGTCCAACTGAACATTCAATGGGGTATTGAAAATTTAACTATGGCTATTGTATGTAATTCAGTTAATGATTTTCATATTTATAACTTTTCAGATAAATTATTCACTACTGCACATGCTGGCTTATTGTCCAAGGGGTTGCCTTTTGTGCCGGTATGGAGAGACGGCATAACAAGAACCATAACTGACTTAAAGTTGTTTGTAAGGAAGTTGAATTTGTCATTATAGTTTAACGAGAGTGGTAGCAATTTGCAAAGGGATCCTTTACATCGATCTCGTATTTTTAACCCCCCTCCCCAGCAAATTTTGCAAATATATGAAAATGTTGTGAGCTGGATATCAGGAATATTTATAGATGTAATGGTAAGAAATCTAATAGTAACTTAATAAGAATGGAGCAGGATTTATTACACAAACTGATAGCTGACAGTAATGTATGTATGATGAAACCTGATAAGGGAGGAAATTGGTAACCATATGAATGCTTTCCAAGACATGTTTATAGAAAAATTTTTAGATTTAAAATTAAAAGGTCGATTAGGCAATGTACATCAACTTTGCAAAGACTCTTAGTACTTTCTTAAGATGCTGAATGAGGCTGAATTTAACTGAGATGTAATATTGGTTACCATAGATGTTAACAATTTATTTTCAACTATTCCGCATGGCATGGGTTTAGCCTGATTTGAAGAGAAATTAGTCAAACATACTGAATTATATACAGATGGCATCAATGTTATGATCACCCTTAAGGAAATAGTTTTGAAGAACAATTTCTTATACTTTGAAGGTCAGTATTTTAAACAAACCACTGGAGTAGCCATGGGTGCAGCATGCACCCCAAAGTTTGTGAATTACATCTTGGCTGAAGGGGAGGATTGCTATTTAACAGCCCTTTTGCCAGGAATTGGGGAATGTATTCTAGATTCCTGGATAATATATTTCTTTTATGAATGATTCAATAGAAAAGTTGCAAGAATTTTTTACATATAAAAACAATACAGTGGAATTTTTGTCATTCTCCTACACTTACTATCAAGATATTATAATGTTTTTGGATGTGCTTATTAGTAAAGATTTAGTTATCAATGTTTCTGTATCTAATATTCATCATAAACCAACCTTTTCCAGTTCATACCTCTATTATTCGATTTGGCATCCCCAACACCAAAAGAAATTGGTAGTTATGGGCCAGGGTGGTTTCAGATGATACCGGGTTTCTTACGGAATGTGACAAAAACAGTGGACATGTTTTCTTCTTGGGGATATCCTCATAAATTTGTAATGGACATTAGAACAGAGGTAGTCACTAAAAGAGAAAGGGGTAGTTATTCCCCCATTTTAAATGGTGGCAATGTGATACTGGAGTCTTTTCCTGATAGGTCTGTATGGAACAACAGAGTATTTATTTTGACCAATAATTTGGATACTCCAGTTAACCCAGCCACTAGGGATGCACAAGCCAGTGCATTTCTTTGTACTGGTCCCAAACCCAGATAAATGGGGAGGGTTGTGTCAGGAAGGGCATCCAGCGTAAAACCTCTGCCAAACGACTTATGCGGAGAACATTTCATATTTCCATACTGGATTGGTCAAGGCCCGGGTTAACAACGACCGCCACCAGTACTGTTAGCCAACAGGGTGCTGGCAGAAATTGGCCTACTGCTGGCTGAAAGAGAAGAGGAGGTGGAAGGCATGCCCGAAGACAGGAAGAGAGGAGGAAGGTTAGGAGTGTAGCAGTGAGTGTAGGAACTTTGAATGTTGGCAGTATGACTGGTATAGGGAGAGAGCTAGCTGATATGATGGGGAGAAGGAAGGTTGATATATTGTGCGTACAAGAGACCAGATGGAAGGGAAGTAGGGCCAGGTGTATAGGAGGCAGGTTCAAATTTTTCTATCATGGTGTAGATGGCAGTAGAAATGAGGTAGGGGGTTACCCTAAAGGAACAGTATGCCAAGAGTGTTTTGGAGGTGAAGAGAGTGTCTCATAGAGTGATGTTTATAAAGCTTGAAATTGATGGTGTAATGATGAATGTTGTTAGTGCATATTCTCCACAAGTTGGGTGTGTGATGGATGAGAAAGAAACATTTTGGAGTGAGTTGGATGAAGTGGTGATGAGTGTACCCAAGGGTGAGAGACTAGTGACTGGAGAAGACTTCAATGGGCATGTTGGTGAAGTGAACAGAGGGGATGAGGAAGTGATGGATAGGTATGGTGTTATGGAGAGGAATGTAGAAGGTCAGATGATTGTGGATTTTGCAAAAAGGATGGACATGGCTGTGGTGAATACATATTTTAAAAAGAGGGAGGAGCATAGGGTGACATACAAGAGTGGAGGAAGATGCACACACATGGATTATATCCTATGTAGGAGGGGCAGTCTGAAGGAAATTAGACACTGTAAAGTGGTGACAGGGGAAAGTGTAGTTAAGCAGCATAGAATGGTGGTCTGTAGGATGACGTTGGTGATCAAGAAGAGGAGGAGGAGTGTGAAAGCATTGCCAAGGATTAAATGGTGGAAGTTAAGAAAGGGTGATTGTGAGGTGGGGTTCAGGAAAGAGTTAAGACAGGCACTGGGAGGCAGTGAAGAGTTACCGAATAGCTGGGTAACTACAGCAGAGCTAGTAAGGGATACTGCTAGAAAGGTGCTTGGTATGACATCTGGACAGAGGAAGGAGGACAAGGAGACCTGGTGGTGGAATGAGGAAGTACAGGAGAGTATACAGAGGAAGAGGCTGGTGAAGAAGAAGTGAGATTGTCAAAGAGATGAAGAAAGTAGACATGAGTATAAGGAGATGAGGCGCATGGCAAAGAGAGAGGTGGCAAAGGCTAAGGATAAGGCATATGGAGAGTTGTATGAGAGATTGGGCACTAAAGAGGGAGAAAAGGACCTGTACCGATTGGCTAGACCGAGGGACAGAGCTGGGAAAGATGTGCAGCAGGTAAGGGTGATAAAGGATAGTGAGGGAAACATACTCACAAGTGAGGACAGTGTGTTGAGTAGATTAAAAGAGTACTTTGAAGGGCTGATGAATGAAGAGAATGAGAGAGAGAGAAGGTTGGATGATGTGGGGATAGTGAATCAGGAAGTGAAACAGATTAGCAAGGAGGAAGTAAGGACAGCTATGAAGAGGATGAAGAATGGAAAGGCTGTTGGCCCAGATGACATTCCAGTGGAAGCATGGAGGTGCTTAGGAGAAATGGCAGTGGAATTTATAACCAGATCATTTAATGAAATTTTGGAAAGTCAGAGGATGCCTGAGGAGTGGAGAAAAAGTGTTTTGGTACCTATTTTTAAGAATAAGGGTGATGTGCAGAGCTGCAGTAACTACAGAGGGATAAAATTGATTAGTCACAGCTTGAAGTTATGGGAAAGAGTAGTGGAAGCTAGGTTAGGAAGGGAGGTGATGATTACTGATCAGCAGTATGGTTTCATGCCAGGAAAGAGCACTACAGATTCAATGTTTGCTCTGAGACTATTGTTAGAGAAATACAGAGAAGGTCAGAAGGAGTTGCATTGTGTTTTTGTGGACTTAGAGAAAGCATATGATGGGGTGCCTAGAGAGGAGTTGTGGAATTGTATGAGGAAGTCGGGAGTGGCAGAGAAGTATGTAAGTGTGGTACAGGATATGTACGAGGGTAGTGTGACATTGGTGAGGACTGTGGTGGGAGTGACAGATACGTTTATGGTGGAGGTGGGATTACCTCAAGGATCAGCTCTGAGCCCTTTCTTGTTTGCAGTGGTGATGGACAGGTTGACAGATGAGATCAGACAGGAGGCCCCGTGGACTACGATGTTTGCAGATGACATTGTGATATTTAGTGAGAGTAGGGACCAGGTTGAGGAGACCCTGGAGAGGTGGAGATATGCTTTCGAGAGGAGAGGAATGAAGGTCAGCAGGGCTAAAACAGAATATATGTGTGTAAATGAGAGGGAGGGTAGAGGAATGGTGAGGATGCAGGGAGTAGAGTTGGTAAAGGTGGATGAGTTTAAGTACTTGGGATCAACAGTTCAGAGTAATGGTGAGTGTGGAAGAGAAGTGAAGAAGAGAGTACAGGCAGGATGGAGTGGGTGGAGAAGAGTGTCAGGAGTGATTTGTGATAGACGGGTACCAGTAAGAGTGAAAGGGAAGGTCTACAAGAGGGTAGTGAGACCAGCTATGTTATACGGATTGGAGACAGTGGCATTGACAAAAAGGCAGGAGTCAGAGATGGATGTGGCAGAGTTAAATATGTTAAGATTTGCACTGGGTGTGATTAGGATGGACAGGATTAGGAATCAGTATATTAAAGGGTCAGCTCTGGGTGGACAGTTTGGAGACAAAGCAAGAGAGGCGAGATTGTGTTGGTTTGGACATGTGCTGAGGAGGGATGCTGGGTATATTGGGAAAAGGATGCTAAGGATAGAGCTACCACATAAGAGGAAAAGAGGAAGGCCTAAGATAAGGTTTATGGATATGATGAGAGAGGACATGCAGCGGTTGGTGTGAAAGAGCATGATGCAGAGGACAGGAAGAAATGGAAACAGATGATCCGCCGTGGTGACCCCTAATGGGAACAGCCAAAAGAAGAAGAAGAAGAAGTTTGGATACTCCAGTTATTATAGATAGCCTCCATAAAAAAATGGAGGATATTTTTAAGTACACCAGAAATTATGGACAAATTGCACCCAAAACCAGTAATACGATACAGAAAGGATAAAACTTTCAAGAAATTGTTGGAGAATGGGTTGACTAGTATTAGGAACACTGGTCAAATGGGCACATATAAGTGTGGGGCCTGTTCACAGTGTCAACATATTTTAGTTGGAGAGTCTATTTATATTCAGGACAAGAAGTATGTAGCTAAGGGCTACTTTAATTGTAAAATGAATAATGGGGTATATGTGACTCAGTGCAAAACTTGCCCATGTTTTTATGAGGGGAAAATGTTAAGGAGATTAAAGGATTGCATCTCTGAGCACCTTTTATATATTAGGAATGAAAAATTGACAAATGCTTTATTTAAGCATATATCAGAGCATGGGTCCACAAATTTATTTATTTTTTTTATTTTAGATCACCTTAAAAAAAGATCCACAAGGAGAAATAATGGATGAGCATCAAGGAAACTCAGCGGCAGATAAGGTTAAATGTGACCAGTATTAAATGAAAGCCGTTCATTGTGTCCTATTTTAAAGTTAAGACATTATGAAATATAAAAGGATTAGTGATGGGGGTGACATAATAAGATTATCCCCCAGATTTAATAAATTCTGTGTAGGCATAGTGTAGAGGCTACACAGAAGAAACCATGCCCATGTACATGGTTCTCCCTCGGTAGCATGCCATGAATATTAATGAAGGCATGTTGCTGAGAGAGAGCTGTGGAACATGATTATTGAATCAGTGTAGGGAGTGTGTTACTGTGTCTGCAGATGAGTAACACACCCCATGCACTAAGTGCATGACATCAATGTATTTAATTTTTTTTTTTTTTTTTTTTATAAAGCTTGTGAGTTGTGCAACAATTGACATGTGCCAGACATCTAAAAATAGAAACCAGATACATTTAATTTTTAATTCAAAGGTCAAGTTTAAGCATTGCTTATCTGGTTTGTGTAGCGGAGTGCTTAGCAGTCCTTAAAGGTGGCTCAGATGTATATGTAAAAGTATAGCAGCATTACAGATATCCACGTAGCCACGTGGATACAGTTGTGGCCTTATGTGCAGTAGGCTGAATATATGGAAAGGAAACAAAGCAATTATTTTTAAAATCCAGTTTATGCCAATTATTTTTAAATCATGATCTGCTGAGGTCAGCTAAGCTCTGCTAAGCCTTGCTAAGCCGTGATAAGCACTGCTTAAACAATCTCTGTTTAGGCACTGCTTGGCAGTGCTTGACACCACCTGGCTGTGCTTAGCTGGTTTGCACACTGCTAAGCACTGCTAAGCATTTTCCATTTAAACACTGCTCACCTTTAGTTGCACTGGTTTGTGCGGTGCCAATTGATGGGCCACATTTTTAAAAATTGCACAATGGCATGTAAGGGTGGGAAAAAGGGATATATTAAGCCTGATAGGTGGAAATACACCATATTCTGTTGGAGTTCTGTCTATAAGGGATACAGTAGCAGGCACTGGAGAGGGTCCATGCTTTTGTCTGCAGTGGTGGGGCATTAAGGAGTCCATGGTCATGGCCAGAATTTTTGTGAAAAAACATGAAGACTGGTTCATGCAGAGAGGTTACAGGAGCTCAGGGTACAAAGCAGTGGCTTGGGACTGGCTGGCAAGGGATGTCACCAGTGCGACTGGTATCCCCCACACAGGAGATCAGTGTCGGCACCACCATGATGAGCTTTAAAAACAGAAGTGGGGTCTATTGGACACCTGTTCTGGGTGGGCAATGTTCCAAATGTGTGTAAGTATATTCACCTGTCTTTCAGCAATATTATTCTTGTATGTCTGCTAAACTGGTATGCATAATGGTTTGCTTCTCTCCCAACAGCTGCAGAGGTGGGAGCTCACAATGTTGAGGTGCATTCAGGGCACCTGGCCAGGTTGTGCTGTGAGTGTGAGGAGTACAGCTGTATTATGCTATCTATAGTCAAATAATTCAGAAAAAGTATAGCATTAACCATTTATCTGCAAAACATTTGTAGCACAATAACTGTGGAATTACAGCTGCATAATGCCAACTGTTATGCAAGAAAAACTGGAAAATATTCCAGTAAATGCATGAAGGTATCTATAATAAACTGTTGTGCAATACATGTAGAATTAGAGCTGATATTTCAACCCAGTAACAACATATTGTGTACATCTGCATTTTATTTAGTAATGTATAGGTTACCTAGTCTCTCTGTCATGATTGCATTTCATGCATGTACGTTCAACTGTCACTGCAGTATACTATAACACTGTAGTACTAGTGCCAGGTCATATTTTGTTTCTAGGTGAGCTGTAGGTAAATATCAGTCAGTCAAATATCAGCATTAACTCAGTAGCTCAGTTTGTTAAATGCTGCGTATGAAGTACATTTTGCCAGACACAGACCAAGGTTTGAATCCAGTGTACTAAAAAGATTACTGAGTCAGATATGTTATGATGGCAGATATTCTCTCCACAGAGAGTACTGTTAAATGACCCATATTATGTGTAAATAATTGTTTGTTCAGATGCCACAGACTGTTAAAAATCATTACCAGGAATGTGCTATTAAAGCATAAAATAAAGGAAACATGTTCAATAATAATAATAATAATACAATATATTAACATAAAAAAAAATAAAATATGTAATCTTGATATGGCTGTATGCCTCAAGTGTCTTGTAAAGGCTTCTACAGTCAATTAATACATGTGATGCACATGTCCCCTGCAGTCACTGCTATTGGGTTATATCACCATGCCTGACAAGCAAGGCATGAAATCTGTGTAATCTCTGTACTGTATACATGCATGTCTCTCAAGTATCATGCTGTCATGGAATATAATTACTGTTGTATAATCCCTCTGTCACAGATGTATCATTGACATGATTATATGTCAATTGCAAAGTAACAGTACATCAGTCCACAGTACACCATGGTCATTATATAGGTCCACCTGATGTGCAAGTGTTCTTTGTAGTCATGTACCTGCAGGTGTTACTGTTTGGCCCATAGTGTTCCATAAAGATAGCTTGAGAGGTATGTATGTGCTACAGCAGCTACAGGGCACATTTTCACATAAAGAAAGGACAAACCTGTAGAGTAGATAGCATTACTATTGTCAACTATATAGCCCAGAATGGTATTAATGGACTGTATTTCTCTCTGTCCCCATCCCTTATCTTCATATGTTTATTATTGTTATATATTGGTTATGGTTTACTATTAACATATGTTGTTCCATAAACTTCATTTTGGGGCATGTGTTTATTAATGTTATGTATTACTATGGTTGCATATTAACATATCTTGTTGAATTACCTATTCTGTGGCCTTATGGAGTAACTGTTACTGCCATGCTGTTAATATAGTGACTGTTCTGTTATTTATTGCTGTGCTTCACATAATATACATTGAAATATAATGGGGTTATGTCCAATGTTATGGCATGCTGTCATTACTACCAAAGGTTTTGTTCATAACTCACCTATGTATATTGGTATACCTGCATAACCACAGCACATCAGGGTAGGCCAGTTTTGGTAGGCCAGTTTCTGCTGATCTGCCTACCCTACCTCAGCCAGTCATAGCACTGGTTCCCAGCACTTCTGGGGCTCTAGCCGGTGGTGCCCCCTTCACTGTTCCTGCACCACCTTCTGGTGGAACCTCCTCAGGAGATAGGTCCCATCCCCCCTGGGAGTGGAGGTAGAGGGGTTTGTCACCCAAGATCAACTACTGGCCATGGTGCACAGGATAGTTCATAGGAGCTATGAACATCACCTGCACCAGATTGAGGGCAAACTGGGCAACATGTTGGGGCCTGCTGGCCCTGGCACCAAGCCTCTAGCACAGTCTCGTTCAGGGCAGTGAAGGAGCACAGCCGACTGCCCATGGGTGCAGATCTCAGTCACGCTGCTGCTGTCTGGAGGCACATGCACCTTAGATTCCACAACATCCTCCCCATCCAAGGTGTTTACCCTCTCATGTGTCACACACTGCCATGTCAGCTGTCTTGTCTGTCTGAAAATGCAACCTCTCCTACCCAGCATACCTCCCCACACATACCTAGAGACTTACCCCAGCATTCCACTCAATCCTTCAAAAAAAAAAAAAAAAAAAAAGTGGGCACCTGTCCCACAAAAAAAAAAAATATTGACTGATACATAACTCTCCATTTTGCACATGTGTCCACTGGACACAACTAATTATTAAATTAATTAATAAACACATTTATGTAGTCCTAACCCCTCTCTCTGGGGTGTGAGGCTCCAAATTCATGTACAAATTCTGTAAAAACTGCACAGCTGTTGCTGTACAAAAAATGGAAAGCTATGGTCCTTTCCTACACCCTTCCAGCACAACCGTACCTGCCTTTCAGTATGTTTTCCCCCTGCTTGCCCCAATTTTACCACTGTCCTATCACCCCCTTTTTCTTTTCTTTTTAATTTTAGTGCAGGTTTGTGCTGGGCAAACCTGCTCAAACCCATTTAAAAGTATTTTAAAGTTCCTTAATGATCATCAATGATCACTAACTACAACTCTGATCTGAGATATATAACAATAAGTATCCTTTTCTGTGCATTTAAAGTGTTTTTTTGATTGTATCGGCTTTATTTTCTGAAAAAAAAACCTCCCCAAAAATATACCGAATGACACATAGCCCACATACTCAGTGTGCCACTCAACTACAGCTCATAAGGCATAACGTACCCAACACTCTAGTCATAGGTGACTCTATAGTCAGGCACACTGATGTTCCACTCACCAGGCTAAACAAGGAAAAAGTTACTGTCAGCTGCCTGTCAGGTGCCAGGATCCACCACATAATGCACACACTCAGGTCACTCCACGACAAGTACAAATATGACTCTGTCATTATCCATGTTGGTGTGAATGACCTGAGACGTACCTCGCTGGACTACATGAAAAGAGACATGGAGGAGCTCTCCGATCTTGTAGCCCAGGCAGGTATGACCCTAGCCCTGAGTAGCATCCTGCCATCACCCAGAATGATACCACAGTACAAGGACAAAATGATTGACTTTAACAATTGGCTAAGCTTCTGGTGTCATTCTAAGGGAATCCAGTATCTGTCTGCCTGGGAAAACATGATCGACAGACCACGCTGCTTTGCCAGAGATGGCCTGCACCTGTCACCCTTGGGATTCTGGATACTGGCAATGGCTCTTGCCACCCCTATAGTGCCTTTTTTAGGAAAGGTTAAAATGACAAATTCACCACTGTAACAGGTGCAAGCAAGAAAAATCTGAGGGTAATTCTACTCAATGCTAGAAGTCTAAACCTCAAAATGCACTCACTCGAGGCACTCCTTAAAATGGAGAACATTGACATCTGTGCAGTGACAGAGACCTGGTTCAAATCTCCAGAGAGCACCTCTGCATTACCAGGCTATAATTCATACCACACCTTTCGGCAACCAAACCCAGACCGAAACACTAAAGGTGGAAGCGTGTCCATATTCATTAAGGATATCCACACCTCCAAGCCAGTTGCTCAGCATAATGCATCCGAGATTATCCAAGGTCAACTAACTCTGG
This sequence comes from Protopterus annectens, assembly GCF_019279795.1. Classification (NCBI taxonomy): domain Eukaryota; kingdom Metazoa; phylum Chordata; order Ceratodontiformes; family Protopteridae; genus Protopterus; species Protopterus annectens. Next base: position 527,643,551 of record NC_056750.1, on the reverse strand, counting down.
GCAAAACCGCAATCCAGGTTGTAGCTTGCTACAGACCCCCACCATGCTCCAGGATTCCCACTCCTCTTTTCTTGATACACTGGAAAATATTAAGGTACAATCCTACACTCTAACAATGGGTGATTTCAACTACCCTACCATTAACTGGGAAAACTACTCATGTACCAACTATTTTGCTCAACGTTTTCTGGAAATCATCAATTCCAATGCCTTGAATCAACTTATCCATACCCCCACCAGGGGCAGCAATATCCTAGACCTGGTCATCACCAACATGGTTGACTGGTGTTCCACACCAGAGATCAGCTCCTTGTTGGTCAGATCCGACCACAAGCTAATCACCCTAGACATCCACATCCCGCCCCATTAGGAAAACAACTGTAAAAAATGTCTCCAAAGCCAACTTCATGCTTCTTAAGACAGAAGTAGCAAACTTCACGACACCCATGTAGATGGACAATAGAGGTATGACTGCTGTATCCTACACAAATGCACTTTATAAGCACTTACACGAGTGCATGGATTGTGCTATCCCTAACAGAACCAAGATGATGTCCTCCAAAAAAAGGAAGCCAATCTGGTGGTCTTCTGCCATAAACAAACTCTACAAAAGAAGAAAGAAACTGTTGCAAAAAAGTGTAAAATCCCACGATTGGAGGAACTCCCTGGTCAGCCTCAGTAAGAAGCTGAGATCCCTCATAAAATCCTCCAAAGCTAGTTATGAAAACAAAATCGCCACTGATTCTAAAGACAACCACAAAGCATTCTATAGTTATGTTAAGAATCTCAATGGCAACACTCAGATCTGCTCTGAGTTACAGCACAATGACACTAAATATACAGAACTAACTGATATTGCCAACATCCAGGCAGATAGGTTCAGTGTTAACTTTACCCCCCTCTCACCTCCTAAAGGGCCCATCTTTATACGGGAAGAATGCAAAGCTCCTGTAATCATGGCTGCACAGGTAAAAACCTCAGTCTCCAAAGCCAAGAACACAGCATCCATGGGACTTGACAACATCCCAGGCTGCCTTCTACATGAACTACAGAATGAACTGGCACCCCACCTAAGTACCATGTTCAGTCATAGCCTCACCTCAGGCTTTGTGCCCATTGAATGGTGCACCATGATGGTTATCCCACTCCACAAAGGGGGGGGGCACAACAGACTCTGGGAACTACCGCCCCATTAGCCTGACTAGCCTGGTCTGCAAGGCCATGGAACGTATCATCATGGAACTCATAAACAAAGACATTGGAGGTCTCCAAACTCTGGACCTCACACAGTTCGGGTTTGTAAAAGGCAGATCATGTCTCCTAAACCTGATAGACTTCTTTGAAGTAGTCACCAATGCCATAGAAGAGGGTAAGGTAGTTCACACAACATATCTAGATCTCGCCAAGGTGTTCGACACCATCCCCCACTCTGGAATTATAGATAAATTCACTAAACTAGGTATAAATCCCTATGTCACAAGATGGGTTGCCAACTGGCTTACTGATGGAACTCACACTGTGAAAGTAGCAGACTCCAAATCAGACTTCAGACCAGTGACAAGTAGAGTACCACAGGGTTCAGTCCTGGGTCCTCTCCTGTTTGGTATCTACTTCTCTGAAGTGCAGGCTAACACAGACGGTCTTTGGTTAACTAAATTCGCAGATGACTGCAAACTAGGAACCATAGTCAAAAATCCTAACGATGTGGACATCCTACAAAAGGGCCTCACTGAAACAGATGCCTGGTGTCAAAGCCATGGTCTCAAGCTCAATGCCAAAATGGGCATTGTCATCCCCTTTGGTAAAAACTCTGTACCCATAAACTACCACATAAGCGGTAGTCTACTTAACACTGAAAGTGTGATAAGAGACCTTGGGACACAGATGGACAGTAGTCTCTCCTTTGATAATCACATTGCCACAGTGGTCAGGAAATCCTTCTACGTGGCACACCTCATCACAAAAGGTTTCTCATCCAGAAAAAAAGAGGTTATTGTTCCCCTCTACTCATCACTCATTAGAACCATTATAGAGTACAACACCCCTTTTGGTCTGTACCTCACAAGACATTTACAACAACTGGAAAGGCCACAAAAATACCTCACAAAGAGGATTACTGGCCTCAAACAGATGCCTTACGCAGACCGTCTCAAAAAACTCCAGCTTTACTCTGTCGCATATCACCTACTCAGAGGCGATCTCTGCCTAACATATAAAGCTATGTCAAACCCAGAGCTGTTGGACATGCTCCACTTAAAGAAATCCCAATCCCTCCAAGCTACACACTCTAGGGACCTAAACCTTGTCACCACAATAAACAGAACATGCTGGAGGGATAGATTCCTGTCCCAGAGACTTCCCATACTCTGGAACAGACTACCTATCTATGTCAAACAGAACTCCTCATTAACACTCTTCAAGAAAAATATTGATGATTGGATGGGTAATAGGAAATTCACCCCAGGGATCACTTCTGTGATTCTGCTTGACAGGGGCACAGGAAAATAATTTTCTTGGGTGGCGAAAGTCAGGGTACCTTTTTGGTTAGGTTAGGGCCAATAGCCTAGCACCTACCTATGAACCTATGAACCCATAAACTTGTTTCCCACCATTCTAAGCTAGTATAGTCCAGTTTTCAGGTTAGTGCAGGGCTGTGTTACAAGTCTCTGTGTTTGCCCATACCTTACTTGGATAGAAGGAAGTTTCTCTGTTCACCTGTGAGAAATGGGAGCTTTGAGCAGCCTATCTGTCCCTGGAGGAGTGGTTTCAGCCAAGAAATTTGTAGTTTATTGGCCATTTTGGGCTAATTTCTCTCTCTTTCATTTCCTTGCTATAAAAACCGCATTTGCCCAGTTTTGCGCACCGGGCAGTGCCAGTTAGCTAGGGTATAACTATTCCCGGCTCCGCAAAGTCTCCTCTTCAATTTTTCCCTTGGAACTAGACAAATGTTCAACTTAAGCACTCACACCATTCATTTCTCAGTCCAGCACTTGCTCAGAACTCATACCAAGCACTTATAAACCCTAGCACTAGACCCCCCCATACTGTACAGAAGGACAAGGCTCTCTATTCAACCTTACCAGCCAATCAGTAAAACAGATCACTGTACCTCTCCAGGCATGTCCAAAGGGCAGTTTCAGGTGTATCCCCCAGTCCAACTGGTGAATCTTGGCATTTCGAGGCAATATTACAACTGCCTCATGTACACAGACAACCCTCTCCTCCTACCACCAAACACTTATACATGACAGAGATGCAATTATACAGCCAAACTGGAGGCTAAGCCCTCTCAACCCAAGACTGGATCAGACAGGTAAGAGGAGAAGGGAAATACTTGCATCACACAGCCAGTCTCACACAGACCCATTAAACTAGCACTGGCAAAAAACACACATAGATACACAAAAAGAGACATGGAAGAGCTCTCTGATCACGTAGCCCCGGCCGGTATGACCCTGACACTGAGTAGCATCCTGCCCTCACTAAGAATGATACCACGGTATAAAGAAAAAAATTATCAATTTCAGCAACTGGCTAAGTTTCTGGTGTCATTCAAAGGGGATCCAGTGTCTGTCCATCTGGGATGACATGCTTGACAAGCCACGCTACTTCACTAGAGATGACTTGTACCTGTCACCCATAGGCTTTTGAATATTGGCCAAGGCTCTTGCCACCCCCATAGTGCCTTTTTTAGGCAAGGCTCAAAAGACAAACCCACCACCGTAAATAGCACAAGTAACAAAAAAATGAGGGTAATGTTACTCAATGCCAGAAATCTAAACCTCAAAATGCATGCACTCGAGGCACTCCTCAGTATGGAGAAAATCAATGCATGTGCAGTAACAGAAACCTGGTTTAAGGCTCCAGAGAGTACCCCATCATTACCAGGTTAAAACTCATACCATACATTTCGGCTACAGAACCCGGACCGAAATACAAAAGGCAGGGGTGTATCCATATTCAACTAGAATACTGGAACACAACACGAACAGCATATAAAGTTTGAATGTCTTTTAATTCTGGTACCTCGGCCTTCGCCTTCTCATGGAATATGTTTTTAAAATCAAACAATGAAATCATAGAGGTGAAGTCAGAAACTTCACAGTGAAAATAACATTGAAGCTATTTGGTTAATTGTTTAATAGGTTTATTGAATCAATTATTTGTTTAGATGTGCTATAAAAGGGGTGTTGTTTGATTTTAAAAATGTATTCCATGAGAAGGTGAAGGCCGAGGTACCAGAATTAAAAGACATTCAAACTTTATATGCTGTTCGTGTTGTGTTCCAGTATTCTAGTTTTGCATTTGGAGTTTTGGAGTCTGTTGTTTTTGTGTATCCATATTCATCAAGGATACCCACACCTCCAGGTTAGTGGCACAGCACGATGCTTCAAAGATCATCCACTTGCAATTAACAATGGGCAAAACTGCAATTCAAATTGTAGCTTGCTACAGATCACCCACCATGTCCCAGGACCCTCATTCCATGTTTCTGGAAACATTGGGAAACATAAAGGTCATACCAAACACCCTAATATTGGGTGATTTCAATTATCCAAACATTAACTGGGAGAACAACTCAAGTACTAACCCCCTTACTCAACATTTCCTAGAATTTATAAACTCAAATGCCCTGAATCAACTGGTCAACACTCCCACCAGAGTTGACAACATATTGTACCTGGTCATCACCAGTATGGGCAACTGGTGTTCCACACCAGAGGTCAACCCTTCACTGGTTAGATCTGACCATAAACAAATATCCACATTCCGCCCCCACCCCCGGTCAAGGAAATGACCATGAAAAAATTTTCGAAAGCAAACTTTCCGTTACTTAAGACCGAGGTGGAAAGTTTCAAAGCCCCCATGCAAAAGGATAACGTTGTCCAAGCTGCAAAATCCTTTACTAATGCATTCTACGGGTACCTACAAGAATGCATGGATCATGCTATCCTAAGCAAAACCAAGACTCACTCCTCCAAGAAAAGGAAACCAGTCTGGTGTACCCCTGCCATAAACAAGCTATACAATAGAAGGTGTAGAGAATAGTACAGAAAAGAGTAAAATTTCATGAAGGGAAGACATCCCTGATCAGTATCAGCAAGAAATTACAATCCCTCATAAAATCATCCAAGGCTAGCTTCGAAAGAAAAATTGCCAAGGACTCCAAAGATAACCATAAGGCATTCTTTAGCCATGTCAAGAATCTAAGTGGCAATGCTCACATCTACTCAGAGTTAGTGCAGAATGGCACAAAATACACTGAACCGACTAATACCACCAACATCCTGGCAGACAGGTTCATTGCATACTTCACCTCCTCTCACCCCCAAAAGGGTCCATAACCATACCAGAAGAATGTACAGCCTCTGAAATCACAGACACTCAGGTTAACCAGCCCTCTTTAAAGCCAAAAGCACAGCATGAATGGGATCGGACGGTGTCCCAGGCTGCATCCTCAAAGACAAACTAACCCCTCACCTAAACACACTGTTCAAACAGCCTCTCCACAGGCTACGTACCCATAGAGTGGCGCACAGCAACAGTTATTCTGCTCCACAAAGGTGGAGCCACAACAGACCCAGGAAACTGTCACCCTATAAACCTGACTAGCTTGGTTTGCAAGGCTATGGAGCACATCATCATGGAACCCATTAACAGAGACAATGGGAACCTCCAAACACTGGACCTTACCCTACCCAGTTCAGCTTTGTTAAGGGGAGACCATGCCTCCTAAACCTGATGGACTTCTTTGAGACAGTTACCAAGGCTATAGATGTGGGCAAGGTGGTACATACAGCCTACCTAGACCTTGCAAAGGCCTTCTAACCATTCCCCATTCTGGTATTATAGTCAAGCTCACCAGCCTGAACATAAACCCCTACGTCACAAGATGGGTTGCCAACTGGCTCATGGACAGAATCCACATGGTGAGAGTTGTGGGAGCTAGGTCAGACTCTAAACTGGTTACAAGTGGCATTCCCTAGGGCTCAGTCCTAGGACCCCTCCTGTTCAACATATACTTCTCAAAGGTACAGGCAAGCACAGGAGGACTATGGCTGACCAAGTTCGCAGATGATTGCAAACTTGGGGCTATAATTGACTGTCCAGCTGACACAGACATCCTCCAAAAGGGTCTCACTGAGATGGATACCTGTTGTCAAAATCATGGCCTCAAGCTAAATGCCAAAAAGTGCATAGTCATCCCCTTTGGAAAAAAACAAAGTACCCACAAACTACCACATAGGTGGTAGTCCCCTAAATACGGAAGACATAATAAGGGATCTGGAGACCCAAGCAGATAGTAATCTCTCCTTTGATAATCACATTGCCAAAGTGGTTAGAAAATCATTCTCTGTGGCCCAACTAATCACAAAAGGATTCACATCCAGATCAAAAGAGGTCATTGTGCTCCTCTACTCATCACTCATCAGACCCATCATAGAATACAATGCCCCATTTGGGATGTACCTTACAAGACATCTGCAACAGCTGGATAGAGCACAAAAGTACCTCACCAAGAGGATCACTGGCCTCAAGTAGATGCCCTATGCAGCTCGACTGAAGAAACTCCAGCTGTAATCGGTTACATACCACCTACCCAGAGGTGATATGTGCCTAACATATAAGGTCATGTCCAACCCAGAATTGATGGACATGCTCCACCTAAAGAAAACCATATTCTCTTGAGCCACACGCTCTAGGGATCTAAACCTCACCACAACAATAAATAGGACATGCTGGAAGGATAGATGCCTGTCCCAGAGACTTCCCATGCTTTGGAACAAGATTCCAATCTACATTAGGCAGAGCTTCTCACTAACACTCTTCAAGAGAAACCTTGACGAGTGGATGGGAAACAGAAAGCTTACCCCGGGGATCACTTCAGTGGCTGTGCTGGACAGAGGCACAGGGAATGAATCTAAGGGGGTGACTAAAGCCAACACATTCTGGCTAGGCTTATAAATGCCTTCAGGCAGATAGCCTAGTACCTACCTATGAACCTATTAACCTATATGTGCTTCTCACAGTGTCAGGCACATCTGCAAAATAATCACCCCTACCACTTCTCGAACCTGGGCCCCTATCGACTACAGCATAACGCATTAGCCTGCTAGGCCACTCAACTCCAAAGTAAAACAGGTGTTTCCAGCAAAATGTACTGGTTGCCACTGCCGTACTGCAAGTGCATATAATGGGAAAAAATGGGAGTGTACCTGGGACTGTGATGCAAACAATACACCAGTACACAGCCAAATAACTAATAATGGATGTACATGAGGCCTGGGATAGCAGGCATACCTGTCAACTGTACTGTAGAATGTTCAGAGTTTTGTCCACTATTTTTGGCCTGGATTTCATAAAATCATATTTTTCTGGCAAAGTAGTGGCAAGTCATTAAAGAGTAAGGTTAGAAAATCACAACAGACATTTCAGTTTCACACTTCATACCCGTCAGAAAACACATGCTAATGCAAAACCTGCCATTCTATCAACATTCTAAGTTTGTAAGAGCAATATGAAAAAATTGTCCTTATTTTGGGCCTTTGCCCCACTTTTATTTATGTCTTTGTCCAGATTTCTTGCTCTAAGAGGTTGAGAGGTATGATAGCAGGTAATTTTCCCCTTTTATCAGCAACATCTTTAAACACATCTGCTACGGTAGCAATGGCAATGGCAAAGTACATGTGTACAACTGGGACCCTGATGCACAGCAACTGCCTTTGAAAGCTTGCACATAATGATGGATGCAAACAACATGTATCACAGACTGTATTTATGCACATATATCTTGCAAATACACCTGCTATAACACTGACGCAGTAGCTCAGTCTGTTAAATGCCTTGCATGTAGTACATTTTTCCACCCACAGTCCTGGGTTTGACTCCAGTGTGTTGCGCATCAATTACATTCTTCTGAACACAGGAAATAATGACTGAGTCATGCAATTTTAACCCACACAGTTCAAGTCAAAGGCCTGTAGGTAGGGACACGCTGCACATATTTGTATATCCAAATTATATGCTGCCTCCTACTCTGTGATTGGCACTGTTACATAACAGATGTACCTTACGCACATGCCTCAACTGGGCTGTAAAGGCTACCCTTACCCTGGCACTGCTGTGATGATACAGCTGACACTACTGCCTCAGTTACATATACAGCTTGTTGTCCTCCAAAGAGGTCACACTACCCCCTATGTATCCTAGGCTGCAGCAGCAGCTGCAGCCTGGAACATACACAGCTGTATGTTAAGCTAGCAGCTACAGACCTACCATAACTCACAACCCCCTAGAACAAGCGATCGAGACAACAACATACATAAATGGGGGGGGGGTGGCAAAGTCCAGCAACAGTGACATGTTTCGCTGTTTGCCCCTAAAAAGATAGTGAGCTGATAGAATAGCAGCTACTGCATCAGCATGCATATTGAGATGGGTATGACATCTGACATTCATATGTCTCTTCCTCCTTACTGACCTCAACCCACATTGTTTACCACTGAACTGCCAGATAATCACAATGTAATGGGACAATGACCAAACATATCATGCAAAACTGTGGACATACCACTTGACTCTCAACAGTGGACAGCATTTGTACCTACCTTATGTGATGCTGTAGTCTCCAGACCTCACTAATGTTCATCTCAAAGACTAAGAAAGAGGCCAAGGCCTACATGAATGCCTTAAATATTGCACTGTGGTGCCATGTAATTGGCTAATGAAAGTATAAATCAGCTGTTTTGGATGCAATTAACAAGTCTGAGCCACAGACTGGTGCACAGGCAATTACCTGTTAATGAACATTCCCTACAAAAGGCAATCAACTGCCTATGGGGAACAGGTCTATATGTTGCTTTACTCAGACACACTATGGTTTAGCAACCTGTTTGCAGGGGATCTGGTCAAAAAAGGATTACTGCACTCTATGAGGTATGTATTATATGTGCCCATATAATGGGATGCAGATGGGAGGATGGAGGTATGGGGAAAAGGGATTACAACAGTAGACGTGTAGTAGATTCTTGGCATTGAAATGTTGCTGATACTCTGCTGTCCAACAGCTACAGGCATGCCTCTCAACTGTCTCTGCTTTGAATCAAATCACAGCTCTGCCCCTGTTACTCCCTCCTACAATGGTCGGCTCCTGTAGGAAATCTAGTGGATTATGAGTTAGACATATTGACAGTAAGTAAGGGTGTACACAGCTGTAATATCACATGATGTACTGTAATTCACCTCCTCTCAGTCAGTCAATGTCACACAAAAATAGTTCAAACATTGTAAAGCTGTCTCTGACTGTCCCTGATGTATTCTGGCTAGGTCACTATTGTGTTGACAATCCTACCTCATTGCTCATGGCTAACATACCTGTCAACCCATTACAGCAGGAATTCAGGTCATAACCATTATTAGTGGGGGGACACAGGCCCAAACTCAGTGACAGAGTCTACATATTGGCCATACACAGTAAGACTATGAATAGACTAATGGGGATTACTGTAGCGTAAGTGTTTTCTGAGGGGTCTGGCGTGTGACAGCCAGAATCTCTATATTCTGACAACAACCATCAGTGATTGGCCAACCATTTGTCAGACATCCAAATGTTTGTGCCAAAAGAACCACATCTATGAGGCACATATTCACATAATGCAAACATCTGTGTACAGGAGAGGTATGATACCTATAGAGAAGATATACTACAACAGGTCTGTATTGTTGTCTGTCATCATGGCACACTGATGTTGCTGGACTGTCCTTATTTAATTGTTATAATAGCACACAGCTATTTGTCTGACAGTGGCTGTATGGCATAGTAGGGGACACACCACAGTAGACTACAGTGATGGATGTAGAGACATACAGCAGACTTTGTCATGGTACACAGGGACATAACCATTATTGCAACAATCTTGGTGATAGCCACACATGTATTATGCTAATAGACTTTGGGGTATGATGTGTGAGGGAGTGGTGGATAGTGCAGCTCATTTTGGTTCTTCAGGGTCTGTACATAGTGGATGTCAATGTATCTGGTCCTGTGATGTGTTCTCCTCTTGTTGTCTATCAGGAACAATGTCTCCCAGGAGGCACCCTGCATTTACAGCTTCAGAAAATAATGTTATCCTGGATGGCCTCAGACTGCATCACCACATTCTACTGTCCAGGAGTCTCCAAAATTGTGACCAATGTGCAGCAGTGTGGGCTGAACTCATCATGGCAGTGAACCAAATTGGCCAACAGGGCAGGATCTATGAACAGGTTTGACACAGGCCACAGATATGGTCAATGCTGCACGGCAAAAGGCAGCTGCTGTGGCCAGGTACTGTGCTGCCACCAGTGGAGGGCCTGCAATAGTACAACCACTCTCAGCTACAGAGGAATTCATGGTGAACCTGGGATCAGCCACCAGCTCCCAGTCATCCATCACCCCATACATCCTAGAGGTGAGTGCTGCAGCATCCACATCAGAGGAGCATCCAAGCAAGCTTACTGTGTTCATCATTGTAATACTGTGTCAGTCATTGTGGCAGGCTCTGCATACCAGTACACTGGTGTCAGGTCTATCTGAATTGGGGGGGGGGGGTTGGTTTTAACTCACAGTTGTGCACACATACTAGAATGTCAACAATGTAGGCAGAAACACATTAGCTACTGTACATGTAGATATAAAGGGTCTATATTAGAACACTGGACATTCAAAATGTCAAGTGTTCCAATATCGACCCGTTTTCAGCAAATGCTGAAAATATCGAAAAATCAGAAAACCTAATTTTTTGCTAGGGAAAGAATTTGGTTGTCTGTTTTTGTTGCTTCAGTATTTTCAGCGCTGTGGTGGAAAGTTATGGGTCAGGTTCAGGTAAGTGTGTGATTGTGTGGAGATGAGGGTTAGGGTGGGTTAGGTGAGTTAGGGTTAGGGCATGGGTCAGGGAAGTGTGCGATTGTGTGGACATGAGGGTTAGGGCAGGTTAGGTGAGTTAGGGTTAGGGTGCGGGTCAGGTAAGTGTGCAATTGTATGGACATGAGGGTTAGGGCGGATTAGGTGACTTAGGGTTAGGGCATGATTCAGGCAAGTGTACGATTGTGTGGACATGAGGGTTAGGGTGGGGTAGGGGAGTTAGGGTTAAGACACGGGTGAGGTGACTGTGTGATAGTGACGGACCTTAGGGTTAGGGTTTGGGGTAATGTAAGTGGATAGTTAGTGGTGTATGTATAGTTTAGTGTAGGGTTAGGTGTAAGAGTTTAGGTGTATGTGTGGATTGCTGTTGGTTTGGTGTGGTTGTGTTGTGTGTATGTGTTTTGGCTGTTTGATGTTTTTAATTTTCGACTGATAGGGTTCGATATTAGAACACTCCACATTTTAAATGTTCAGTGTTCTAATATGGACCCGATATACATACATATTACCTTGTAACAATGCAACAGGTATTGCTGACAATACCTCTCTGTCACATTTTCATAGGTATGTCAGTCCAAGATCCTGTACCTGGTAAGTGTGTTACAGTTGTTTGATAGATCATATATACCCTAGGAATATTAAGGTCTGGCATGTTGCCCTAGGCACAACTGATATGCTTAGCCAGAGTAGAATAGATGTATGTTCCATTTCGGAGCTAACTGAAGTGCGTAGATTGGGTAATCGCAACTTTGTATTTGCAGGAACATTAACACAATTGCACTTATTGTTAAGAAGGAATATGCAGCCTGCTATACAGGAGGCGATCACTCCAAGATGCCAGTTCACACACTATTGGGAGATGGTACATGCGTGAGGCACTGATACTACAACTAGATATTATGCTCAAGAAAGGTGCACTGTATTTTAGCTGTAGGTCTATTGCATACACTGTCATATTGCTTATCTCACAGGTGTTTTGTACTGGCACTGTCAACTGGATGTAGCTGCAGTGCATGTTATAAAGGTCCTGTCTTGTCTGTGTATGTTGTTGTGTGTTTGCGTGTTGTGCATGGGATCAGAAATAATTTGTGGGATGTGTAATGGAGTTGTGGCTCCTCACCTGTATGTGTCTGTGTGGATTACCATACATAATAGTACAGGTAGTAATGCACTCATTTTGTCTTCCTCCTCACAGGGGAATGTGGGGTTTGGCATCTGTCCCCCTCACAACCTGATGTCAGTGTCTCACTGAACTCTGATGATGATGGTGGTAATAGTGAAGCAGAGGTGGGGTTGTTGGGGGCTGAGTCTTTCCCAGGGGTTGACATATGACTTCCTCCCCCATTGTTCCCATACACATACCCAGTCCCCTGAGGCTACAGATATCAGACAGTCAAAGGGTGGTGACATTGTACAGGACAGTGTGGCAACTATGGCATCAGTGAGTGTAGACACTTGCCATAGCTAGAGAGGTGGTGAGGTCCCACAAAGGCTGATTGACAAAGGTGTTCAAAGGAGGACTGCTGCTCTCCATGGCCCTCTTCAAAAGGAACCTTGATGACTGGATGGAAGATGGAAATTTACCCCTGGGATCACATCAGTCACCCTGCTAGACAGAGGTCCAGGGAAGTAAATATTGTGGGAAGAAATAACCAGGGAATTGTTATGGCTAGGCTTGTACAGGCCCTAGGGCTGATAGCCTAATACCAACCTATGAACCTATAAACCTATGAACTATCCACCACCTGTCACATCATGGGTCACTTGCCACATGTTTCGGTCCATCATGGTGGCACAGGCACATTACGAATGCAACACCAGACAGATGTTCTGGATTATGGATGCAGCTCAGTATGAAATCTGTGGCTGCCTCCACTGCATTGGTGATGCCATGGATCATTTCACTGATGTAGTGGATAGATGGTGGGCTGAGTCAGTGTCAGTATTTCACTGGACATTGTTTGTGCTGGAACATCTGGTTGGAGTAGGGCATGAGACACTTTGATGTAGGTCAACAACACCATCAGCTGAGACTCCATGTGGCCATGCACATTCATGGTTCTGTAGTGGCAGTACTTTCAGCACTACAGAAGGAAGTGTGCTGTCCATACCATGACATGACAGGTCATGAGAATGTGGTCCCTTGGGGGACACAGGCCCAGCAGACAGCAGTCACCATCAGCTACTAGCACCGCATCTGACCCTGGGCATGGTGATGCCAGTGCCACTCCTGGCAGAGCCAGTTCCTTGTTCATGGCCAGAGATGGTGAACTGTCCACTCTGCTACATACAGCCCACAGCTGTCCAACATATACACATGTAGGGCTAGCACTGGGTTTGACTGTGTACATGCACACCCTCAAACATAACTGTTACATGCAGGACACCAACAGACACACACAGCATCTCTCCATGACCCATCTAACCAGTATTCCTTCCTGACTCACACAAATGCTGTCAACTGTTTGGCACAGCCTAGGCCTCTGGCACCCCCACATCACAACCTGTGCATGTAATGATACCTGTGCCACATCCCTGCCATCCATGCCATCGATGCAAGGACATGCAAATATGTGTCTGACACACATGGTGACTATATTACGTTACATGTAGTTGTGTAGTGTGGTATTGATATGCCATGGCAGGTGTTGTTGGATGTGACAGGTGCTGTATGCTGGCATGTGTCATTACTGCAAATCATACTTTGTGTATATTTGTTGAATGATGTTAGACTGGTAGTAGTGTTACAGAATGAAAGGTGTCTCACAGACCTGTGTATGTTTCTGTTCCAGGGGTCTGAATGGCTAAGCTATGAAGACCTGGTAGCAATACAGTAGTATGGGATGGCATGGCAGCACAGCAGACATATGACATAGGCATGGTATGACTGCATAAATGCATGGTTACCTAGGTGCATATATGTCGAACAGTGTGTCAGGGACAATGGGGCAGTCAGCGTAATCATGCATGCATACCCTGTGATAAGATCTGTTACCCTTGATAGATGTCACCTGGGTGTTCCATACACACAAATGTAGGAGGTGGTGGATAACAGTTATGCCTAGGTAGATGTGGGCTATTTAGGGCCAACAGCTGGTCATGGGGCAGTAAAATGCATGATTATTGCACATAAACAGCCCATGTGTATACTGCTACAAGAGAGCATATTTGTACACACACACACACACACACACACACACACTTGGCTTATTTGAGATTAGAACCCCTACCTCACTAGTAGTACATACTATAGCACAAAATGCTTATTGCATGCACCACAGAGCTTATCTGTTATTAGATTATCAGCCATTGCTTTTAAGGTGGATGACATCAGCAGACCTTATAAAGGGGGGTAATGGAGAGGCTGGCAAGTAGTCACATGACCTTAAAATGACTAACCATTGCACAAACATAGGCCAGATGGGTATGTCTACACTGCTGTAGAGGATATAACTACACACACATATGCGCACGCGCGAGCACACACACACACACACACACACACACACACACACACACACACACACACACACACACACAGGGTAAAGGCTATTTTTTTGAGAGGTATGGACTTTAATGTTAGATTGATTGCTTGTTCTATTTGATGGTTTTCAATGGATGAATCTATCTTCCTCCAATATTCGGAAAAAAGTATATCCTTCTGGAATTTAATGTTGTTAATTAATTTGTAAGCATTAGTGATGGCTTTATTAGTTGAGAGGATGGTTTTCCAAAGTAGATTACAGGTTTCTATGTCATTGTTGGATATGTCAGTGTCTTGGAGGTAACTGGAACATAGCTCCCTAACTTGTCTCAGGATCACCAAATATGATTTGGGAAGGTTTAAGTAGTTCCTCATTTCTTGTAATGAGCAGTCTAAATATGGATATATATCTTGGATAGTTTTATTTAATAACCAGGGATAGGGGTTCAGATTTAAGGTTTGGTTGTTCATTTTAAGGTTAGGTTTTTTATGAAGGGGTTGTAGTGTTTTTATAGCTTGTACCAGGTTTAGGGATTTGAAAAGTTTTTGTATTAGTAAGATGGAGTGTTTTAACAGTTTCATTATTTTATACGATTGTAATAGTTTAAAGTTTAGGAATGGTAGTCCTTTAGGACTGATACCTAGACTCTTAAAGTGTCTGTAGTATATTATTACCCAGGGAGGAGCCCAGATATTATCCGATGGGTTATATTCAGCTATTGTCAACACTCTATTCGTGTTAATAATTAAATAATATGTTTTGAAATTTGGAAGGGCTAGTCCTCCTTTACTTTTGCGAAGTGTGAGTTTAGGGTAAGAAATCCTGTTTTTTTAGGTTCCCAGATAAATTTAGCAAACTGGGTATGCATCTGTTTAAAAAAATTGTTGGGTATGGTTATCTGGGATATCATAAATATATAAAGTAGTCTAGGCAGAACATTCATTTTAATAACAGATACTTTGGCCAAGAATGGTAATTTAAGATTAATCCATCTTTTAAGGTCTAATGTAATGTTTTGCCATTTTCGGGTTATATTCTTTTGGTAAAGATCTTTATTATTTTAAGAGAATGTAATACCCAAATATTTACTTTCTTCTTTTATTTTAATTGCACCTAGTAGTGGTAGGAGTGAAAATGGCTTAGGGGGTTTTAAGGGGAAGATGTTAGTTTTGTTGAGGTTTAGTTTATAATTTGACATCAACGAGAATTGATCAATAGCAGCTAATGTTTTATTTATATCTGAGACTGGTGTGGTGCAGTAAATATTCAAGTCATCTGCAAAAGCGGAAAGGGATATTTTGTGGTTGTATATTATTGGGGGTTATGGTATGTATTTTGTTTGATGTTTAAGAAAAGTGGTTCTAAGTATAGATTAAACAGTAGGGGAGATAAGGGGCATCCTTGTCTAGTGCCATTTTTTATTGGAATTCTATTGGACCAAGTTTTATTAATGAATAAGGATGTATAAGGGTTAATAAAGTATTTGTATAATCTGGGTACCTTTATTGGGTATATTAAAGTATGGTAATGTTTGAAGTAAATATTCCATATTGACTCTATCAAAGGCTTTGTGAGCATCAATAACTAGTGTATATACATTTAGATTACTTTTGCTGGCATAAGATATTAATGTATTTAGTGTCAGTGTGTTGTTACTTGTCTGTCTGAATGGTATGAAACTGGATTGTTCAGGGGAGATGATATTACCTGCCAGATTCTTCAACCTATTAGCAAGAATAGAGGTTAAGATTTTTTGTATCTATATTTAAAAGGGAGATAGGTCTATAACTGTCTGGGTTTTTAGGGTCAGCTTGTTCTTTGAGTATGAATGTAGTTTTAGATGCATTAAAGAAGCATGTTATTAATTTTGTTATTTATTATATAGTTCAAAATATAAAATATAATTTGGGCTAACAAGGGGGTAAAAGCCTTATAAAATTCAACAGTGAGACCTTCCGGGCCAGGGGCCTTGTGTGCTTTCAATTGTTGGATTGTTGAGATTATTTCATTAATTGATATAGGTTCGCTTAATTTTTTTTGTTGGTCTAGGTCCAGCCTCGCAAAGGTCAGGTTTTGGAGAAAGCGGGTTCTATCTTCTTTTGAGGCTAGTAAAGTTTGTTCTCCATAAATCTGAGACTATATTGATTCATAGGTTTTAATAATGTCCTCATTTTTGGTGTAGTGTTTATTTCCATACAATATTTCAGGTATTTAGGAAGGGTTTTGGTCTGGGCTATAATTCTAGCCAAAGCTCGGGATGGTAATTGAACTTCGTTTGCAGAGTTAGCCAGCATTCTAGTTTCATGAAAAGATAATTTACTAGTATGTAAGAGGTATAGATCTCTTTGTAGTTTTAAGAGTTCAGTCTCTGTTTGAGCCTTGAGGTTGGTTAATAAGTTGCTTTCAAGAGATTCTATTTTACTTTTTAAAACCTGTTCATCTTTAAGTTGCAATTTTTTATAATAAGCTGCTTTTTTAATGAATATTCCTCTAATTTGTGTTTTAGTTGTGGCCCATTCAATATCCAAAGGTGTCTGGGAGTTAGGAATGTTAGATAGGGTTGCTTTTAGTATAGATTGTATATCATTTATTACCTCCTTTTTGGTGATCAAATTTGGGTTTAAGGACCAGTTAAAGCCTCTGTTCCTTGTAAAGTTCTTTTGGTTCCAGTTAATATTTAAAGTAATTTTGGAATGGTCTGAAAGGTATCGAGTATGCATACTTATTGTTGGGTCTATGTTGATGAAAATGTCCGAGACTAAAAAGGAATCTATTCTTGACCACATTTTGTGGCATTGAGAGTAAAACATGAATTTTCCAGCTTTATTTGCGCTATCTCCATATTTAAAAGGATCATATAATTTGAAGTCTTGTTTGAGTTCATTCAGAGATAAGGAGGCTTGTTTGTTGTATGTTTGGGTCCTACTTGATTTATCTTGGTCTGTATTTTGATATGAGTTCCAGTCACCCCCAAGCACCATATAGTAATCTTGGAATCTGTTTATGATGGGATATGGTGATGTAAAAAAGATGTGTTGGTTATTGCAGGGGCATATATATTGAAAAGCAGTATAGGTTTAGGAAGAGTAGGGATTGAAAAAACTATGTAACACCACCTCCCCTCCTTATTCACTTTGGTTTCCAGAATTTATTCCTGGAATTGGCTCTTAATTATTATCGCTACCCCTGCAATATTAGTTTTACCTTCTGAAGCTATGATTTGTCTTATCCATTTTCTTTTGCTAATTTCCATCCATTGTTCAAGGGTAAGATGTGTTTCTTGTATTAGTATGAAGTTAGCTTTAGCTTGTAGTGTGAGATGTAAAAACAGTTTCCTTTTTTGTTTATTTTGGAGCCCTTTAATGTTCCACGAATCAAATTCCCACATTTATGAACTGGTGATATTGGTAAAATGTGTCTTGTTTGTAATTTTGTGTAAAGGGTTTGAAAAGCATCTTACTATTCCCGTCCTAACCCTGTGCCTAACCACTACACCCATGGACCGGGAATACTGCAGGGGATAAGTAGCAAGTTCAGTGTGGGGTGTGCTAGACAATAAGAAATGTATATACTGAGTCTTATTAAGTGGATAAAATATGAAGTTAACTCTCCCTGCACCTATCATTACAATACAACAGACTAGTTCCCTAAGAAGCACTACTACTAAGGCCTCAAACTCCTCAAATTAACCTTTATTTAAACATATTGAAACAATTAACTTTATATCTGAACAAGGTTATATTCTCTTTATATAATCTTTTCATTGCTTTAATAATATTCTTTCTTCCTGTTAGGTTATTGACTACAAAACATCAAAGAGGCAGAGAGTGAAAAAATATAAATCACAAATAAATGAATGGAAAGTGAGTCTGAGTACGTGTTTTGGAGGGGTGATATTATACTTCTCATTTTAAGTTTTGAATCTCACTATGCATTCCTACAGGTAGCAGGCTTGACAGCAGTTAGATCTTAATATGATGATTACCTTGAAGAGATTGTAAAATTTAATGATATGGATGGTGTCCCATTTTTTTTTGTAATACAATCAACAAATAAGACCAGAATCCATGTTCTCATAAAATGGACAGATGTACTTATTATATTTTCTTGTCTTAAAAGTGTCATTTTCCCTTATTGGGGCAACAACCCATGCAAGCCCAATGGAGATAGTGATACATTGACAGTATGGACCCTTTTTTGTCTCCACTTAAACAAATTCCCTGCTCTTTGGGACACCATAAGGCACCAAACCTAGGAGCAAATCTGCCGTAAACAAAATGTCAGTCAATGCTTCATTTGATGAGCTCTATAGCATAATATTGATCAACAGCATTTTACAGACAGTAATTGCTAAAAGAGCAAAACGTGGCAGCCTTAGCACCAAAAATGCCATCCTGTAATTTATTGAAACATAAAAGAGGATTTACTTATTTAGAAAGGCTCTACTCATTTCTTTCTGCAGCACTGAGATATGTAGGGGACATACTGAGTTCAACAAGTCTTCCTGTAAGTTTCCCGTTGTCTTTAGTGCTTCAGCGAAAAGGTGTAAAACAAAACTCATAAGGTCCATTATCAGCGCCTGACATTTTCATCTTTTTTCATTTTTTGAAAAAGGAAGCATTCTATCTTCACGATGAAGACTTTAGCTCTTTCCCAAGAGCTCTCGAGATCGTAGGGAGACCGAATTGAGGAACCAGATCCCCAGGAAGTAGTGCCATTTAAACCATTGAGCCAGAAAATTACAGTTGGTTATTGGTTCCTCGCATGGGAAAAAACACTTTGTTTTAGCGCCTCGTGAGCTGGAAACAAACAGCAAAGGCCCAAACAGGCCCAGGGAGTTATTCTAAGTCAAAGGCAGTCCCAGGAGAGCTTGAGAGATCTCATTTTGATAATCGAGAGTTGTTCCTTGTTTTAACAGGTGCGATTTCTATTTCTTGTACTGGAATCCTCTTGAAAAGAGACAGAAAAGTCTATTTGGCTTCCTTAGCATTAGCGACTGCATATTTGACTCCCTCCATATAAAAAAATCAACGAGTTTGTGTACTTCATTTGAAATCTTATTTTCCTCTCAATTAGGAATGTACAGTAGGGGGAAAGAAGTTATCTGGTTTGCCTTATCTGCAGTGGAAGATCCTGAGCCAAAGAAGTTACATTATTGTTCCAGGTGAGTGTCCTTTTTTTCTTAGCAGCTAATAAAATTCTGTTTACATCTTGAAAGTTTAGTAATTTAACATAAACTGGTCTGGGTTTGGATGGGACTTGAGTTTCTCTTAATGCTCTATGAGCTCTTTCGATTATTATTTGCTGTGTTTTTTCAGCTTCTTCAAGCAAAACATTAATTATCTGACAGATGGTTGGTAGCAGATTATTGTGGGTTACAGTTTCGAGAATACCTCTTAGAATAATGTTATTCCTTCTGGACCTTGCTTTAAGATCTATAATTTTAGCTTGCATGTTTTGGATTTCTTTGTCATGGGAGTCAGTTTTCTTTGTTACAAAGTCTATTTTTTCCTCATTTTCAGTTATTCTGGATTCAGATTTTTCCAGTCTATTTATTATTTGGTTAAAGGCATCACCAAATGATTGTAGTTGTAGGGATAGATCTTTTATTGCTTGTTGAATGGGTTGTAAGGCTGATTTAATATCTCCCAAGTTTGCTGGTTGATCAGGTTTATTTTTATTTCCAGCTTTAGGATTAGAATTGTCTGTTTGCTTTGTTGTCTTTTGTCTCTTAGAGGTTAAGTCCTTTTCAGGAGATAATAGGTCAGAAAACCTAGTTTTGGTTGTGGTAGTTTCCATATTTTTATCTTCTTTCGACATCTAGTAGTTGAAAGTTTTTTCCAGGCTTAGCATACAGTATTTGAGATTTCAAAGGCACATGGCTTGCACCTGTTTCCCTGAATCAGGATTAATCCTTATAATTTAGGAGAAGAAATAGGCACTTTCTCTTAAGCTTTGTTAATCAGATATTGTTCAGAGAGGGTATATTATGTTATTTTGTTGAATTTAGTGCTGGTTTGTCTTCAGGGTTAATTTAATACCAGGTGGTTTAAGGAGCTAAGGGCTAGCAATGCTCACAGAACAGTGACCATCTTTAATCTCCATACCTGAAAGCTTTGCTTTTACCAATAAACTTTTACTTTGATATCAGTTTGTCTTGATGCTACTCTTACTCAACAAGCTGTTACTTCACTATTGTTTTTGTTTGTCACTGATGTAGTCTATGGCACCCAATACCTCAGGGTAGTGTGCTACATGGTAGAATAAATGCATACTGCTGGCCCTCTCCTCAGGGGTATGGGGTAAATAAATGTGCTCACTGGCATATGTTAGCACGGCATCCAGGAACTGGTGGAGTACACTGGATGCTGATGCCTGTGAGACCCCCATCATGTCCCCAGTTGGTCTTTAAAAATTACCTGTAGATAGTATCCTAAGGGCTACACATACCTTTGTTTCCACTGGGATGGGTTCCCCTCTGTTGGCTCTGGGTCTGAGTTGAGGGAGACAGAGCTCGGTGAGTTCTTGTAATATGTCCCTGTCTACCCTGTAGAGCTCTACAATCTCCAGCTTATGTAGCTCCTGGAAGGTTACCTTGGGCCTGAACACTCTTCTCCTTCTCAGTCTAGGCCTATTGTCAGCAGCAGCATCAGCACTGACCTCAGCATCTATTACATAAAGATGCAGCAGAGCTGCAGTAGCCCCTAGCATTCTCTCAGTTAAAATTCCCAAGTCTGTACTCCAGTGGTGTAGAGTAAGGGGAGAAATCAGATTGTAGGGTGTATGCATACTTTATAATGCTCTGCTGCAGATGCAGCCTGTGTGATTTGCTAACTATGATGCATTCCACCTGCCAAGTACATCACTGAGGGGTCAGAATGGCCCAGGTTAGGTGGAACAGGGGTCATCAGTAATTTCTAACTGATTAGCTTTCTCAGCCAATTTCTTTTTTTTTTTTGACAGCCTTCCTTGCTAAGCAGTGCAGAGCAGTTCATAAAGCTATAAACTATGCTCAGCAGTCAATAGACACACCCCCATGAACAGTCATGCTCAGCACAGTGGCGTGCCACGCAAACACATTCAAACCAGGTTAAACACATGCCTCATAGATAAACAAAGCTTAGCAGCACTGGACACAACCCCCTGCTCAACTCAGCAGTATGGCATGCAAACAGGCACCAATGAGCTCCAATGTGCTTAACAAAATAGAGACACGCACCCTTTTGATATCAGATACCTCTTCTGTGGACTCCAACATGTTTCTGGGGCTACACGGATGTGATCTGTGGGCAAAAATGCCCATTTTTGCTATTCAGTAACCCCAGCTCATTTGCATACAGATCTGTGCACGCAACTGGGAAACTGCACTGTTCCAGGACCTGCCTCCTTAGCAACCACAGACATCTACCATTGTACATAATCCATGCAAGACCTTATAATGCATTATTTTTTTTATTTGATTCACTGAATATTGTGATCTCTCTGTCTCTCTCTGCAGTAAGTGGGGGTGATTATTCTCACTTCATTGATATCCAGTATTGACCTCTTAGCCTAGGGGGTTTCTCTGTGCTTATAAGTCTTAGTCACTTATCTGTGAATTTACTTCTGCTGAATAGCTAAATATGTGAGCTGTTTGTTTAGCTGTTATATACCTACATCAACTTTATTACAAGCTGGGATATGTACAAACTTGCAGTGTTATAAGATAGTACTGCATTTTATTTTTCTGTTTATTTATTTGTTTCATTGAATATTGTGTTAAAGATAGTACTGCATTTTATTTTTCTGTTTATTTATTTGCTTCACTGAATACTGTGATCTCTCTGTCTCTCTGCAGTTAATTTCCTGCCCTCCCTCCCTGTTCTTGTTGTAGTACTAATCTTGGTGGCTTTGGAATTGCCCGCCCCTCCTGTAAATTTGCGTTTGAACACTCCTCCTGGGTCCATCTCATTTGCTCAATCAACCGAATACAATTAGATCATATTTTGATTTCAGACACTCCTACCAGTCCCATCTGTTCTGCTCTATCCCAGTCTAGTGTTATTAGCTCATTATACCTAATACAGAGAGAACATTTGTGTAGGCCAACCCACTTAGGCCCTTTACCTTGAATCATCTTCTATTTCTCCATTTCCACTTTTCTTTGTGTTCTGACTGATTGTGCTTCTCAGCTGATAAGTATATTTTTGGCACTTTTTAACTGTTCAGAGTTGAATTAAACAATAATTGAATTCAGTTCAGAATAGTTTGAATAACTTGCTTTAATATTGCTACACACTCAAGTGTGGTAGGTTGCCCTGCACTTGAATTGTTTTTAGTGCTGCTTTAGCAGCTTTTATGTAAAAAAAAAGAAATAAATAATTCTAAGCTTGTTTACTGCCTTTCCTGTAACTAGTCTAGTCCAGATACAAATTTGCTGTATCCAGGATTGTTTGTAAGCTTCTGAGCCCTCCAAGCCTCTCTGTGTCAGAGGGAAGCTTTCTAGCTTGTCGGTGGGAGTGATAAGCACTAGGTAGCCTATCTACCACAAGAGGAGCAATTTCTGGCCCAGAAATTGTAGTTTATTGGCTGTTTGGGCAGTTTTTTTCCATCTCCTTTAACTTTCTGGTCTAAAAGCCTGCATTTGCACTTTTCCTGCCTTTCCTGTAACTAGTCTAGTCAGGATACATATTTGCTGTATCCAGGACTATATGTAAGCTTCTGAGCCCCCACAAGCATTTCTGTTAGCTTATCAGTGGGAGTGGTAAGCACTAGGTAGTCTATCTACCACAAGAGGAGTAGTTTCTGGCTCAGAAATTGTAGTCTATTGGCTGTTTGGGCAGTTTTTTCCATCTCCTTCAACTTTCTGGTCTAAAAGCCTGCATTTGCACTTTCCTGCCTTTTCTGTAACTAGTCTAGTCCAGATACAGATTTGCTGTATTTAGGACTAAACGTAAGCTTCTGAGCCTCCCAAACATTTCTGTGTTGGAGGGAAGCCTTCTAACTTATCTGTGGGAGTGGTATGTACTAGGTAGTCTATCTACCACAAAAGTGGTTTCTGGCCCAGAAATTGTAGTTTATTGGCTCTTTGGGCAGTTTTTCAATCTCTTTCAACTTTCTGGTCTAAAAGCCCACATTTGAGCTTGTTTTATACCTTTCCTGTAGCTAGTCTAGTCCAGATACAGTTTTGCTGTATCCAGGACTGTTTGTAAGCTTCTGAGTCCCCCAAGCCTTTCTGTGTTGGAGGGAAACCTTCTAGCTTATCAGTGGGAGTGGTAAGCACTAGGTAGCCTATCAACTATGAGAGGAGTGGTTTCTAGCCTAGATGTACTTTATAGGCCGTTTGAGCACTTTTCCCATCTCCTTCAACTTTCTTTTTTAAAAGGTCACATTTGTGCTTGTTTCCAACCTGTCCTATAACTAGTCTAGTCCAGATACAAATTTGCTGTATCCAAGACTGCTTGTATGCTTCTGAGTCCCCCAAGCCTCTTTGTGTTGGAGGGAAGGCTTCTAGCTTGTCAGTGGGAGTGATAAGCACTAGGTAGCCTATCTACCACAACAAGAGCAGTTTTGGACCAGAAAGTGTAGTTTATTGGTCGTTTTGGCAGTTTTTTCCATCTCCTTTAACTTTCTGGTCTAAAAGCCCGCATTTGCACTTTTCCCAGCTTTCCTGTAACTAGTCTAGTCCAGATACATATTTGCTGTATCTAGGACTGTATGTAAGCTTCTGAGCCCCCCCCCCCCAAGTCTTTTTGTGTTGGAGGAAAGCCTTCTAGCTTATCAGCGGGAGTGGTAAACACTAGGTAGCATATCTATCACAAGAGGAGTGTTTTTTGCCCCAGAATTTGTAGTTTATTGGCCTTTTGGGCAGTTTTTCCATCTCTTTCAACATTCTGGTTTAAAAGCCCACATTGCACTTGTTTCCCGCCTTTCCTGTAACAAGTCTAGTCCAGATACAGATTTGCTGTACCCAGGACTGTTTGTAAGCTTCTGAGAGGTGCCAAAGTCTGCTCTTCAAATATTCCCTTAGATCTGCTAGTTCTCTGCTCTCCTGCACTTTTACTAGCTTATTAGTCTAGCACTTTACCATACCAGACTTCTTGTAGCAAATATTGTAGTACACAAAAGTGCTACCAGCAGTAAACTTTCTACAAGGAAACAGCTCCAGTACTTATTATTAGTGCCCATCCAACCATGCAGCATGTCTAAAGGTCAGTTCCCTGTGCTTTCTTCTGTTAACCTGGTGAACTTGGGCATCCTGAGGCAATGCAGCAACTGCCTCATAGGTTCATAGGTTGATAGGTTGGTACTAGGCTATCGGCCCTAGGGCCTATACAAGCCTAGCCATAACAATTCCCTGGATATTTCTTCCCACAATATTTACTTCTCTGGACCCCTGTCTAGCAGGGTGACTGACATGATCCCTGGGGTGAATTTCCTATCTCCCATCCAATCATCAAGGTTCCTTTTGAAGAGGGCCAATGAGGCACTCTGCTTGACATGTATGGGCAGTCTATTCCAGAGTATGGGGAGTCTCTGGGTCAGGAACCTATCCCTCCAGCATGTTTTGTTCATTGTGATGACAAGGTTTAGATCCCTGGAGCGTGTGGCTCTGAAGGATTGGGATTTCTTTAAGTGGAGCATGTCCAACAGCTCAGCATTTGACATGACCTTGTATGTTAAGCAGAAATCGCCTCTGAGTAGACGATATGCCACAGAGTATAGTTGGAGTTTTTTTAGACGGTCAGCATATGGCATCTGCTTTAGGCCTGTGATTCTTTTAGTGAGGTATTTCTGTGGCCTTTCCAGCTGTTGCAGATGTCTTGTGAGGTACACACCAAACGGGGCATTATACTCTATAATGGGTCTAATGAGGGATGAGTACAGTGGGACAATGACCTCCTTTTTTCTGGATGAAAAGCCCTTAGTGATGAGGTGTGCCACATAGAAGGATTTCCTGACTGTTGTGGCGATGTGGTTATCGAATGTGAGACCACTGTCCACCTGTGTCCCTAAGTCTCTTATCACACTTTTGATGTTTAGCTTCCTGCCACCTATGTGGTAATTCATGGGTACATGTTTTTTTCCAAAGGGGATAACTGTACATTTGTTGGCATTAAGCTTGAGCCCATGGCTCTGGCACCAGGCATCTGTTTCTGTAAGGCCCTTTTGTAGAATATCAACATCATTTGGGGATTCAATAATGGCTCCCAGTTTGCAGTTATCTGTGAATTTTGTTAGCCAGAGTCCCTTAGTGTTGGCCTATACTTCAGAGAAGTAGATGCCAAACAAAAGTGGTCCCAGGACTGAACCCTGAGGTACTCCATTTGTCACTTGCCTGGAGCTGGATTTGGAGTCAGCTACTTTTACAGTTTGGGTTCTGTCAGTAAGGCAGTTGGCAACCCATCGAGTGACATAGGGATTTACGCCCAGCTTAGTTAGTTTATCTATGATTCCAGAGTGGGGTATGGTGTTGAAGGCCTTGACGAGGTCCAGATAGGCTGTGTGGATCACCTTACCTTCGTCCACAGTCAGATTCAGGAGACAAGATCGTCCCTTCACAAACCCAAACTGGGTGGGGTCCAGTGTTTGAAGTTTTCCAATGTCTTTGTTTATTAGTTCCATGATAATGCATTCCATGCCCTTGCAGATCAGGCTTGTCAGACTGATGGGACGGTAGTTCCTGGGATCCAAGGTGGATCTGCCCTTGTGGAGCGGGTTAACTGTAGCTGTGTGCCACTCAGTGGGCATGAAGCCTGAGGTGAGGCTATGATTAAACAAGACACTTAGGTGAGGTGCCAGTTCATTTTATAGTTCATGTAGTACACAGCCTGGGATGTCATCTGGTCCCATGGATGCTGTATTCTTAGCTTTGGAGAGTGCAGTTTCTACCTATGTGGCCGTGATTATCAGAATTCGGCAGTCTGTTGGTATTGAGATGGGCCCTTTAGGGGGTGAGAGGGGGTGAAGTTGGCACTAAATCGATCTGCCAGGATATTGGCAATATCCTTGGGATCAGTATATTTAATGCCATTCTGTTGCAGCTCAGAGAAGATCTGAGCATTGCCATTTAGATTCTTGACATAACTATAGAATGCCTTGTGGTTGTCTTTGGAATCTTTGGCAATTTTATTTTCATAACTAGCTTTTGAGGTTTTATGAATGATCTCAGCTTCTTACTGAGGTTGGTGAGGGAGTTTTTTGCATCCTGGGATTTTCATTTTTTATGCAACAGTTTCTTCCTTCTGTTGTATAGTTTGTTTATAGCAGGGGACCACCAGATTGGCTTCCTTTTTTGGAGAAGAGCATCTTGGTTCTATTTGGGATGGCACGATTCATGCACGAGTGGATGTGCTCGTACAGTGCCTTAGTGTAGGATTCTGCAGTTGAACTTCCAGATCTTGTCTGCATGGGTGTTGTGAAGCTTGTCACTTCTGACTTCAGTAGCATGAAGTTGGCTTTGGAGAAGTTTTTTAAGGAGGTTTCCTTACTGGGGGGTGGGGGTGGGATGTGGTTGTCAAGGGTGATTTGCTTATAGTCAGACCTGACCAATGAGGGGGTGACCACTGGTGTGGAGCATCTATCTCCCATGTTGGTAATGACCAGGTCTAGGATATTGGATCCCCTGGTGGGACAATGGATTAGTTGATCCAGGGTGTTGGAATTTATGAATTCCAAGAACTGTTGGGAAAAGGAGTTGGTACCAGAGTAGTTTTCCCAGGTAATGGCAAGGTAGTTGAAATTACCCAGTATTAGGGTGTTTGGTTGTATCTTAATATTTTCCAGTATGTTTAGAAAGGTGTAGTGAGAATCTTGGGGCATGGTGGGGGATCTGTAGCAAGCTACAATTTGGATTGCAGTCTTACCTAGTGTTAGTTGCACCTGGAGAATTTCAGATGCATTGTATTGGGCAACTAGCCTGGAGGTGTGAATATCCTTGGTGAATATGGACACTCCAACACACATACTCAGGTCCCTCAACAACAGGTACAAACATTGTATATGTGGATGTGAATGACCTGAGACATACCTCCCTGGACTACATGAAAAGAGACATGGAGGAACTCTCAGATTATGTAGCCCAGGTGGGTATGACCCTAGCCCTTAACAGCATCCTATCATCACCCAAAGTGATACCACAGTACAAGGAGAAAATGATTGATTTCAACAATTGGCTAAGTTTCTGGTGTCATTCTAAGGGGATCCAGTTTATGTCTGCCTGGGATGACATGATTGACAGACCTTGATGCTTTGCCAGAGATGACCTGCATCTGTCACCCCTGGGCTTCCGGATACTGGCCAAGACTCTTGTCAACCCTATAGTGCCTTTTTTTAGGCGGTGTTCCAAAGACCAAATTACCACTGTAATAGCTACAAACAAATGCAATCTGAGGGTCATGCTGCTCAATGTTAGAAGTCTAAATCTCAAAATGCATTCACTCGATGCACTCCTTAAAATGGAGAACATCGACATTTGTGCTGTAACAGAGACCTGGTTCAAGGAAGCAGAAAGCACACTTGCACTACCAGTCTATAACTCCTTCCACACCTTTTGGCCCCAGAACTTGGACTGAAGCTCCAAA
This sequence comes from Protopterus annectens, assembly GCF_019279795.1. Lineage (NCBI taxonomy): Eukaryota > Metazoa > Chordata > Ceratodontiformes > Protopteridae > Protopterus > Protopterus annectens. Next base: position 527,615,601 of record NC_056750.1, on the reverse strand, counting down.
GGTGGTGGTGTTTCCATATTCATAAATGATGTACACACTTCCAGACTGGTAGCCCAACATAAAGCATCAGAGATACTTCAGGTGCAGCTAACATTGGGTAAGACAGCAATTCAGGTCATAGCCTGTTATAGGTCCCCAACTATGTCCCAGGACACTCACTCCACATTCCTAGGAACCATGGAGAATATTAGGGTCCAACCTAACACACTCATAGTGGGTGACTTCAAATACCCCTCCATTAACTGGGAAAACTACTCATGTACCAATATACTTGCCCAATGTTTCCTGGAATTCATTAATTCCAATGTCCTGGACCAGCTTGTTCTTACCCCCACTAGAGGTAGCAACATCCTTGACCTGGTCATCACTAACATGGTTGACCATTGCTCTACAGCAATAGTCAACTCCTCCCTGGTTAGATCCGAGCACAAAGTAATCCCCTTGGAAATCCAGCCCCCACCCACAAAGGTAACCACCATGAAAAACTTCTCCAAAACTAACTTTGGGCTCCTAAGAACAGAGGTGGCTAACTTCACGGCAAGATGCTCTCCTCCAAAAAAAGGATCCAAGCTGGTGGTCCCCTGTCATAAACAAACTCTACAACAGAAGGAGGAAACTGATGTAGAATAAGGTGTAGTCCCAAGACTGGAAAAAACTCCCTTATCAGCCTCAACAAAAAAGTTGAGATCCCTCATTAAATCCTCTACAACTAGCTATGAAAACAGAATTGCAGCAGATAGTAAAGACAACCACAAGGCCTTCTATAGTTAAGTAAAGAACCTTCACAGCAATACCCATATTTGCTCTGAGCTACTGCACCATGGTACCTCCTATGCTGAGCCAACGGATATTGCCAATATACTGGCTGACAGATTCAGTGCCAAACTTACCCCTCTTCCCCACCAAACAAACAATCACAATATCAGTAAATTGCCAGGTACCCAGTGTTACTGAGGTTAAAACACCTTCTATGGGACCTAACAATATCCCTGGGTGTGTTCTACATGAACTAGAGAGTGAACTGGCACCTCACCTGTGTACCATGTTCAATCACAGCCTCACCTCAGGCTTTGTCCATACTGAATGATGCACTGCTATAGTCATCCCTCTCCACAAAGGAGAAGAGACTACAGACCCTGGGAACTATCACCCCATTAGCCTGACAAGTTTGATATGCAAAGCTATGGAATGCATCATCATGGACCTAATAAACAAGGATATAGGGAATCTCCGAACTCTGGATCCCACACAGTTTGGTTTTGTGAAGGGTAGATCATGGCTGCTCAACTTGGTTGACTTCTTTGAGTCAGTCACCAGAGCTGTGGATGAAGGCAAGGTGGTTCATGCAGTCTACCTTAATCTGGCAAAGCCTTTGATACCATTCCCCACTCAGGAATCCTAGAAAACCTCACTAAGCTAGGCATCAACCCCTATATCATTAGGTTTGTTGCAAACTGGTTCACAGATAGAACCCACAGTGTGAAAGTAGCTGACTCCAAGTCAGACTGCTGACCAGTCACGAGTGAAGTCCCACAGGGATCAGTTCTGGGTCCTCTCCTGTGTGGTATCTACTTCTCAGAAGTCCAGTCCAGCACAAAGGGACTCTGGCTGACAAAGTTCACAGAAGATTGCAAGTTGGGAGCCATTATTAACTCCCCAAGTGATGTTGACATTCTACAGAAAGGCCTCACTGAGGCCAATGACTTGTGTCAGAACCATGGCCTTAAGCTCAATGCCAAAAAAATGTGTCATCATCCCCTTTGGGAAAAACCCAGTTCCCATTAACTACCACATCAATGGTAGCCCACTGAACACAGAAGACGTTATAAGAGATCTGGGAACACAAGTTGACAGCAGCCTCTCTTTTGACAACCACACTGCCACTGTGGTCAGAAAGTTCTTGTATGTGGCACATCTCATTACTAAGGGTTTTCTATCCAGGAAGAAAGAGGTCATTGTCTCCTTCTACTCTTCCCTCATTAGGCCAATCATCAAGTACAATGCCCCATTTGGCATGTACCTCACTAGACACCTGCAACAACTGGAGATGCTGCAAAAGAACCTCACAAAGAGGATCCTATGCCTTAAACACTTGTCATATATGGGCAGACTCAAAACAACTCCAACTATTCTCTGTCTCATATCACCTACTTAGAGGTGATCTCTGCTTGATTTACAAAACCATGTCTGACCCAGCTCTGTTAGAAATGCTACATCTAAAGAAATCCCAATCCCTCCGCACCACACGCTCCAGAGACCTCGACCTCATTACCACAATCAACAGAACATGCTGGAGGGACAGGTTCATAACTCAGAGACTGACCATGCTATGGAATAGACTTCCCATACATGTCAAGCAGAGCACCTCACTGGCCCTCTTCAAGAGAAATCTTGATGAGTGGATGGGAAATAGAAAATTCACCTTGGGGATCACTCCAGTGGCTCTACTCAACAGAGGCACTGGAAACTAAGGTCAGGTGGCATGATGCCAGAGTAATTCTATGGGCTAGGCTTGTAAAAGCTCCAGGGCCATTAGCCTAGTACACACCTCTGCACATATAAATCTATTGTCACATATTTTATTTTTTTTCATTTTGACACTTTTAAATATTTTTTTTGCATAACAGCATGTTTGTGCAATTCTGTGTGCAAAGCAAACATAATATGGGTATTAAAAAAATAATTATTTTTAATTATTTTCCATTACTTCTTGGACACACAGGGCATATTTTTGCACAAATCTGTGTCTGCTTTGCTATTTCTGACCTTCTAACTGCGCTTTTACAGTCCCTGCTCACTTTTTAATTTCATGTGCACGGAATTTTTCCATGTACGCCAACACATGATCTGCATGACTACCTATCTGCTTGCTGGATCACTCTACACCCTCATTTGCGTGCAGTTCACCTGCTTATGAGGTGATTTGCATACCATAGACTTTTCCATGTTGGCATGCTCATGAACGCCCCTCAGCTCTTTTTACTGAATCGTACGGCTGCTTACTTACATGTAAGCTCCGTGCCACTATGCCTACATAGAAAATTAATCTGTGCAGGCTTTATTGAATTTCCCCTTACATGTATTTTATGGTAGAGTCTAATTTTTTTTTTTAATTTAATAATGCTTTTTTAATAATACTCTTTTAATAAGACTTATTTAAATGAATAAGTTCATATGAGAGGTTGAACATTGTATAAATTGATGGTACGATTTTAAATAGTCAGTTTTGCTGATGTTCCATTTAAGCAGGAGGAAAAGTACTTAACTGTTGTGGTAATAAAGGATTGTTAGTGGTGAAAATTGTTTTTTTCTGTCGTCAGTGGCTTCAGTTTTATTTGTTTTTAGTTAGTTTGTGTTTTGATATATTTTAATGTGGGGATCATCTTGCATTAACATGTGCAGCCTAGAAGGAGCAAAAGTAGAACGTTTCACTTCTTGTTTCTTAGAAACTGAACAATCAACCAATTCAGAAAAATAGTCATAATCAAACTTTATTTTCTTCCTCAGAAATATTAAACTTGGTGCCACCCATGCAGTTCAAAAAACTTTTTCTTTTTGTGCAAAGTATAAAAAGATTCTAATTGGTCACGGATGCGACCCTGGAGGTAATGGGGACTCAAACCCTCAGACTGCATTTCTAGCAAAAAGGAAATCTGGACATAAACGAATGTAGGGATTCCTTGTTTTTACAGCTCTACTGTAGTCCATAAATCCTGATATTTAATCTTCTGTTATGGTATTACTGGCTATCAATGCAATCACTGTGCTTTTGTGTAAACTATGGCAAGAATCTAACCTGCATTTCCTGTTTGTAATGCATAGCATTCCACATTTTCCATGTATTCTAACCATGAGGTTCAACTTGTAACCTCGGTTAGTCCCTGCTGTTTCTTGGTTACTTGTGAATGCAACTGCTCTTGAAAGCTTTCCATAGAAAGAAAAAGCTACTTGCCTTAGGCTAGGACTTTCCTCAAGTCTCCAGCTGAAGTAGGGCTGCTTACCCCTCTTTACATTAGCATATTAATTGCACTGTCCACTGCATGGTACTACCCAGCATCTGAATCTAAAGCATAGCTTGCTCACCTGGTGCCCTGTGCAGTTCTCCGCACTTGTGCCCCCCTCAAAAATGAATAAATAAATAAATAAATAAATAATCAATCGAGTGATAAAAATTCATTAAAAACTCTTCTGCTCTCCTGTATGCTCCTGTATGTAACAAGCAACGTGGTGCTACAGTTACTCAACATACTCATACACTGGTGGCTTCTGTTGTGACTGTAAATGCAGTTCGATCATTCGAAACATCATTACTAGTACTGCACCTGTGTACCATGAGTCCCTGCTGATTGCACCACCTGACAGCTTGCACCCAAGGTAGCTACCACCATCACCCTTAGTTACAGCTTTGCTCTGATGGAAGATAACCACAAATTATTGATTCTCACTCTTTGCTGTCTATATGCTCTTTTTTAATAAAATGAGTTTGTGAAAGCAAAGGTTGAAAAAGACAATTGATTTTATAAGCTAGCTATTGTCAAAATCATAAAGCTTAATTTAGTAAGCAAAAAGACAGGAGCTCTCATGGTTAATATCATCACAGACTGGAAACTGGTCTGGAAGTTTCTAGGCAATTTGTCTTAGTTTCAGAGCTAATAAAGTGTTATGCATTAAGCTGTGCACAGATGTCTCAGGATAGACTGTCTATAATCCAGCAAGAAATGACCTACAAATATGCCAGTAAGGGAAGCTTAAATATAAACATCATCAAACCAATCTCTCCAGATGTTTTCCTGGAAATTCAGGTCTAGAATAGCTTTGGAAGGATGGGTAATTTCCTACAGATCTAATATTTTATACATTAACATACTTTATTACTTTTATTTTAAATGTGGTGTAAGTTAGCGATGTACTACAGTAATATTAGGACAGCTATATCAAGCATTGTGCTTACAAGAGGTATTTACACACTTCATACAAAGATTTCGACTTGAGAAAATTATCTTAAACAGACCAGCGTGCTACACATACTGCATGGTCTTCATGCTAAACTTAGCACTGACAGATAATATGAGGCTTTGTAATCATTTCATCTTCCATTTACTTGTACTGTTTGTCTCATGAACATTCAAAAAGCATAGTTTCTTTTTACTGCTCTAAAATAAACTTGATGGGGATCAACAGTTAGAGCTACTTCCTAATTGCCCTTGGTTCTTGAGTTCTGTTCTCAGCTTGGGTGCTTTCTTTACGTAGTCTGCATGTAATTCCGATGTTCCCTTTGGGTATTACTGGGTCTTTTGATTTCCTCTCACATCTCAAAGATGTGCATGGATGAAACGATATTCCTCAAAAACATCACTTGTGGGTGAGAGTGAATGAGAGTGCACATCCTGCAATACACCAGTGCCTTATTCAAAATTAGTCCTCCCAATTGTGCCAGAGAGTGCAAAGACAGGGCATGGCTCCCCACAACTATGAGCAGGATTAAGTAGGTTATCAGGAAAGGAATGAACGAATGAATGAATGGATGGCCAGAAACATTCTGAATTTCATTTTGTCTGCTACATATTTACTTACTGCATTGGTCCAAGAAGCAGCAGCATTTACTCTGTTTCTACCATTTTTATATTTCTGAGTCCTGCCTGAAAATAGATGAGTACCTGTTCTGTGGTCTCACGTAAATATGGACAGTTAAATTAAAATCAAACAAGATTGGTATTAATTGCCAAAGCACAAACACTGAATTACAATACGCACTGATTTTCTGTTTGTAAACTTTGTCGTAAGTGAGGAAGCTCCTGCATCCTACCTTAGTAAGATACTGCACACCTCTTGTAAACATTAGAGCCCTCATTAATGGCTGTTCCTTTTTAGTGACTTTATTGACTAGAGCAGATCAGTGTTCCCAGTAGAACATATATACACTCAGACCGTACAGTGTCATTTTAAGAACTTGTATTTGTATGTGTCTGTGTAGGAACAGAGGGGTTCATGGAGCTGCAGCTAGAAATCTTGGGGCCCTGGACCTTTCCCTCAGAATTTACTTACAGTGCCTGTTTGCTGCTATGATAAATTAACCAGATTATTGTTTAGCAATTCCATTTTTTCCTTAACTTATTTTTACTTTATGTAGCTTATTAAGGGAATTCTGGATATAAAATAAGCATGCCTCCAGATTTCTTCTTGAAAATGAAAAAAAAGTACACAGTCAACTTATCTGACTTTAACAAGAAAAGAAAAAAATGGGAACTGCTCTTTCATAATATTACAACAGTTTAATTTTGGCTTGTTTTCAAGGTAGCACAGTAGCTGTCTTATGCCAGGAATACTGTTATCATCAGATTCCTACTGAGTTCATTCAGCCATCAGTAGTGTTAGTATAAATACAGACAGTGCAAGAAAATGTATAAATAGGGCAGTAAATTGTTCATTGTTTAGTATTACCACCTCTGTTTTCCAAGGTCAGAGGATTGATCTTGTCCTCTGCATGTTGTGCAAATAGTTTGCTTAATCTACCTGTAATCACCTGCACTCCAGAGATACATTGCTCAAGCTGATTAGCCATTATGATAAACTGCCTGAATTTTTGTAATCTGAAACTCGTATCTCCTGTAAAATACATGTTATCTCATTGTCTCTTCAGACACAGTAATTATACTATGTATACTATGACACACTATGATATTTATAGACAGCATTGTCTCGATCACAGCTTTCCGCAGACATCAGCATTTGTGAAAACACATTTTAGGTCAAATGAATATGCATTTGCTTGCATTTGCAAGCTGTAATCCATTTATGCAAAATACATGCCACCTCGATGAAATTTAAGCAAGCCAAACACATATATCTCAAGCGTTAATTTGCCAAACAGATCTTTGTACATTCCAGAGAATTATATGACACAACAATTAGACTTAATGCTGCCACAGTCCAGCTAGGCCATAGACACTTTGTGCCACAATCTAAGCAGGCCACAGCCACTTATCCTGCTTAAAAGCTATAAGAAAAACAATCATGTTTTTAAAAAGGAGAGATCATGATATAAAGGCAGACATGTAGACACAGAAGAAGATGGCCTTACAATGAATACAGGCATTATAAAGGAAAAGGCTCCAATCTTGCTACAATATCCCTAAATGCATCACATAAGTGTGTGCGTGCGTGTGTTGTGTGTATGTGTGCTTGTGCTGTGTTTATATTTAAGCAATCATCCATGATAATGCGTGAGTAGATCTGGATTTACCCACAGTCGGTGTGATAAACAAAGCCAGCTGTGGGGAAGTCCTGATATACCCACAAACAAGAGTGGATTATTGCTTTTATACAATGGCATAATTTAAGAAAGAAATCGCTTACTTTCTTAAATAATGTCTGTGTATAAGGGCACTTCAGTCTTCTTTCATTTTGTCTTCTGTGGGCTGATATACTGCACATACATAAAGGACTTGCTATGATACATCACTGCAGTGCAGGAGAAGCAAAATAGAAAAGACAATCTCTGTTGCTGTTTTTTTTTTGTTTTAATATTTAAAAATGTCAGGATTTTATGATGGACATCAGAGGCCTACAAGGAAAAACAAATGTGTTTCTGTTTCTTTAGTTTTGCAGAACATACCCGATTTCTCTCTTATTTTGCTCTCCCCAAGTATATATCAATAGAAAGTCTTGCCTCTCAATGGCACTTTAGCACTTGACTATTTTCTTTTGGTATATGGGAAATAGGAAATTCACCCCGGGGATCACCTCTGTGGCTCTGCTCAACAGGAGCACAAGAAAATAATTTTCTTGGGTGGCAAAAGCCAGGGTACCTTTTTGGCATGGCTTATATAGGCCCTAGGGCCAATAGCCTAGTACCTACCTATGAACCTATGAACCTATGTGCTCAATTTACAACAGGCACACTGGGTGAGCTGTCCAATCAACATGCTAATTTTTGAATGAGTGCTCATTGTAGAAGTATACAAGTACACATGCTTGTATGTGTGGTTCTGTGTTTGTGGACACCAAAACAGTTTTTATTCACAACCTTTATTTTTTAATCCATCTTGGTTTGACATAATGGGTAACATCTTTACTTCTCAGACATGAGCTAAAGGGTTTGATTCTGACCTCTGGCTAGACTTGTGGTAGTCAACAGGCCAGCTTAGTATGAACCTATGGTCATTTCTTACAGCTTTTATGCAGATTCATCATACATATAGTACATAGGCAAAGGACTACAAAATTTTCCAGGGATCTATCGCCATACAGTGTTTTCTCTACTAATTTAGCATCATATGCGACAGGTTATGCCCTGTCTTGGGGATACATTGGAATAGTATTTATCTACATCATTTCACTCAGCAAATGACTACATACATCTACAAGTCATGCTTTATGCAATGGAATGGACTGAGTTCATGAGCATAGAATAAGGCTGCAGATAATTGACTGCAGGTTATTTTCAGTAGTATGGTGAACTTTCTTTAAATAGTTAGTAAAACCCTTTCTGAAGAGCTGTGACTGAGTTAAGAAACTTGTACCTCACTGAAGGCCAGTACATAACAAAACTTGTGTTTTCCACAACTTTCTGGCTTGTTTCTTATATTCAAAACTGATATAGATAACCATTATTTACATATTTTAAGTATTTTCTAAACATTCTGAAAAACATAAACAGCAGGCAGTTTTTTTTATCTTTGCGTGTTTATCCTGAAAGGACTTTTATTGATCTTTTAAACATTTATGCGGAACTGCATAGATTACTTTTCAACAAAACCTGTTAGAATACATCAGATGTAATTATAGACACTGCAAACAACACATTTATTTAAAAAATAAAAGTTCAAAAGCAGCTACCCAGGTATAAGTGCTTCCGTAGCACAAAAGATAAAAAGTAAACACACAAACAAAGCTCGGGAACACCCAAGGCTAACAAGTACAAAAACCATGTTTAAATACACATTCAAAGATGACATAATTTTCCTGTATAACATATTAATTAGTTCATTCTAAACATTAATAAGTTCATTCTAAGTCACCATAAAACTAATGTGAAAATATATAAAAGACATATATGCATATAAATATAAAATATATATTGTTAATAAAATATCCTAGCAAACTATTACATAAAAAATAGTAATATTAATATATAAAAAGTATATATATAACAATATGTATAAAAAGTATATATAAAAATATGTATAAACAATATGTACTTGGGATAAATCATACTAAAGAATGTATTAAAAATATAACATATTCAATATCCATAAAAGGCAATAATTACATAAATATAAAATGTTTAAAAACTATCTGACTTTTAATTTTCTTCCTTTTAACATAGGTCTTATAGGAACTTTGTCATTGAGACCTAGTTTTCTATCTGCCCTCAACCTTATAATCCATTTAACTTCACATTGCTCCGTAACATTCCTCACATCCCCACACCTCTGATTAGGTGTATTAACTTGCATCACCAAGACATTCATGTTGTTCCGTCGTCTCAATAACATGCTTGGACAATGCATTTTTATAGGATTTTGTACAAATATTATAAAGGTGTTCCCTAACCCTGTCTTTCAATCTCCTGTCTGTCTTGCTGACATAAAATCCAAAACTCCTGAGACAGAAACAAACTGAGAATCTCACACAGAAAAATGCTGAGAGTTGCACTCAAATCCTCCAACACAGGGATGAAACAGTAAATAGTAAACACGGTTCCTGAAGTATTAACAGCAAATGACTATTTATTTAACATAAATACAGTACATGTGAAGCACTTTTTATCCCACTAAATAGTGGGACCTCTTCAGACAAACAATCCCTCCCAACTGCTGTTTAAATAAATCTGTAGTCATAATTACGAAGACCCAGTCCTGCATATGATAGGGCAACACTTAATTAATACAATTTAAAATTTAAAGTTTAAAATAATTGATCATTTAAAAACCATTAAAAGTTGAGACCACTAACACTATATGGTTAAGAGTCATACAAATATAACAAAATATGTTGTTTTGAGATCAACTGGTCCAAAACATAATGTAAGCTATTCTGAAAAATGCATATATTTAATGATTGTTAGTTGTATTTAAGATGATTAGTTATTATTAAAATAGCACAGCAATAATAATGGGGCCATGCATGATAAGCTAACAGCAAGCAAAAAGTCTAACCTAATTTGTGTCAATACATGACATTTTATACAGTTTGATGTGAATGCAAAATGCACTATAAATATAAATATAAAAGTATAAAGGTGTATTAAAGTGTAAAAAGTATATGTGCACTATAAATTAATGTTAGCATAAAATAACAGAAGCAATAAAATATGCAAACAACTTAAAACTGTTTTATATGAACATATTGTATAAAAATATAAAAATGTAAAAATGTATAATCAGCAATAACATGATGTGGTACAAGATACCTGACAATTATCTGGTCAGACTCTTCATTTTCAAAATGGGGTATAGGAAGCAAATCTCATTAAGGCCTGGAAATGAACATGCATTACTACAAAGTTGCCAATATAGTTCTAGTATTTCCAAACGTACAGAATCAGGACCCCCACGACCATCACTTTGAACACAATCTACCACCTTAAATAAAAATGTGTGGTGGGGAAACTCAGAAACGTGTTTGGCTAGTGCGTTCTCTAATTTGCCTTTCTTAATATAGTAAAGATGTTCGTAAACCTGTTAAGTAACCTATTTTGTAACTAGGGGAGTGGGAACATCATAAATTATTTAATCCAGCCAGCTTTAAGGAACATGTGATATTTTATGTTTGTTTTGTAGATGACCTCTTCCTTATATGGACAGGTGATGGAAAGGAACTAGAACATTTTTATAGTGAAATTAACACTCTCACCTCATACCTTAAGTTTACCATGAATAAGTCATTGATTTCTGTACCTTATTTAGATGTCTATATAGAACGAATGACAAATGGTTTACTTAATACAGGTGTCCATAGAAAACCTTGTTACAGAAATGCACTGTTGCAACAGGACAGCATGCATCCTGATTTTGTGTTCAGAAATATAATTAAAGGACAAGCCATGTGGATATCATGCCTTAATTCTAGTAATGAGGCATTTAGGGGTGAGTTAAATAATTTACAAAATGGGTTACTTAACAGGTCTTACTGCCTGAGGGAGGTCTTACAAGGCTTTGAAGGGATAGATGCATTGAGAGAGGATAAGGCATCACCATATTTTATGGATAGGGGTCAAGTACAGAGTGCTGATGGCCATAGTGTTGTAGATTCACCCACACAAAACACAGAAATAAAGGTAGTACTTTATTATACACAGGATGTTAGCAGAATCAAAGATATATATTTTTATACACTGGGATATTCTCACTGTGGATCCACGTATCAAAGACATAGTGGGAGTTAGACCACATTTTACATATAAGAACAGGATGAATCTGCATAGACTCTTATGCTACCCTGTAGACAGTCGAACAACTATGACCTAACCTACACACTGCTGTACCATGCCGTGTAATAGTTGCAATTTTTGCAAACATATAGATACTAGTGCATGTTTCACACACCCCCCCTCAGTTCACAGTATTTTGAGTTTAAAGTTAGAGCATCCTGTGATTCAAAACATGTTGGCTATTTAGCTACTTGTGTGTTATGTCCAGCATTTTATGTCGGCAAGACAGACAGGAGATTGAAAGACAGGGTTAGGGAACACCTTTATAATATTCGTACAAACTCCTATAAGAATGCATTGTCCAAGCATGTTATTGAGACGACAGAACAACATGAATTTAAGTTCTTGGTGATGCAAGTTAATACACCTAATCAGATGGGTGTGGATGTGAGGAATTTTACGGAGCAATGTGAAGTTAAATGGATTATAGGGTTGAGAGCAGATAGAAAACCAGGTCTCAATGATAAAGTCCCTATGAGACCTATGTTAAAAGGGAGAAAATTAAAAGTCAGATAATTTTTAAATATTTTATATTTATGTGATTATTGCCTTTTATGGATATTGACTATGTTATATTTTTTAATACATACTTTAGTCTGATTTATCCCGAGTATTGTTTATACATATTTTTATATATACTTTTATATATCTATATATATATATATATATATATATATATATATATATATATATATAAATATATATATATATATATATATATTATATATGAATATTACTATTTTTATGTAATAGTTTGCTAGGATATGTTTAACAATATATATTTTCTATTTATATGCATATATGTCTTTTATATATTTTCACATTAGTTTTATAGTGACTTAGAATGAACTTATTAATGTTTAAAATGAACTAATTAATATGTTATACAGGAAATGATGTCATCTTCGAATGTGTATTTAAACATGGTTTTTGTATGGAGTATCATTGGTCTGAAGAAGCCCATAAGGGTGAAAGCGCTTGCCAGTTCTTATTATTTTTTGTCTCTTGTGAATTAAATTCTTTGCATCTACTGAACTGCTTTCTCGTGGATTTACTTGAGTACCATCTGTACATGTGAAGGACCCTTGTTAGCCTTGGCATGTTCCCAAGCTTTGTTTGTGTGTTTACATTTATTTAACACTTTATTCTTTATTAATAATACCCTTAGCAATGCCACACTCTAATAATACAGAAAGATAATCTAGATCTGAATGCTTTGCCTTGTAGTGTTGAAATGGCAGCCAATATAGCAAACTTGCTCTCTCAGACATTTCCTTATGATTATAGAAAAGAACCACTGAGTTATTCTGTCAGCAATGCTAAAAGGATTGGTTCAGTCTCCTAGGCCTTGTATTCAGTTATGCAGGGGAGAAAGTAGAAACAGCTATATCAAAGTTCATCTGCACATGCTTACACACATTTTATAATGGCAGAAGAGAACTGGTTTCAATTAATATTAATAATGTAATATAATGTAAATAAACATTATTTTTAGCCTATTAATGAAGTATCGTTGTCTCAGGGAGAACAGATCGGCAGACTGTTATAATGAATATTCTTTAAATGCATCGTTTAACTACACTATATAAATGAAATGAAATATCATTTACTGATTTGACCTACAATTTTTCTTTATTTTTTTTTTAATTGTTGGCCTCTTACCTGTACCACTGACCTTCTTTCATTCCCTTGATAGCCTGTCAAACAACGGGTGAAAAAAATGCCCAGGTATTAGGTAAATGGGCATAAAGAGGGCAATGAAGTAGCTAGAATATGGATTCTAACTTCTTGAAAGACAAAGGGAACAAAAATAGAAATGCTAATTATAAAGTGATAAATGCAAATTACAGATTGCATTTTCCTGCAGACATTAGATAATATTATATTAAATTGAATTATACTCTAACCTCAAATGATCCTTGAAATTCAAAAAAGCCCACTGTAATGTTGAAGCCTTATCTTGGAAGGTTTCTGCGTCAACACAACCCTTCTAATTCTTTGCTTGTCTCCTGCTAAGTTTTTTTCTTGTCGGGGCCTTCGTTTGTAGAGCGGTTTCACAAGTGAAGTTGCTATACACAGGAATGGCAGTGTTACAGAAGTAAAGAAAGACTAATAGGTATTTGGTAAATGCAGATTTACATGTATATATCACAAATTTAGGTACCCAGGACACACAGACAGGGGTAAAATACTACAAGTGCAGAGGACAATGCTGTATTGTACATGCCTTGATTGTGCCTGCCTACAATCAGTAGTGTATACCATACATATGCACTTCCTCATAGGTACAGCAGCACATATCTAGCCCTGGTTTAAGCACACATGCAGCTTATATAGATATGGGCATTATAATTATTAAAAACTGCATTACACATCACTTATGGAAGACAACATAATGATTAACATATGTATACAGTAAAAGCAAAGAATCACAACATGTACCCATGGAATAGTTAGAAACATACACATACAGCAGACACACACACACACACACACACACACACACACACACACACACACACACACACACACACACACACACACACACACGCACAAAGAAGCATTAGTGCATGCCACCACAATGATCTACAGTGGGGATGATAAAGACATACTCAAATAATCCAAAAACATGTAAAACAATTTGCTCTGTGTACATTAGGAGGCTTGCTCCAACAATAACAGTGGTTATTTGAGACAGGTGAAGAGTGGGCAGGAAAAGGCAGTTCATTGTTGTTGCTGTTTTACTAAAAAACTCGCAACAAAAAGCTATGCAAAACTAAATGACTTTACCAAAACACAGGTGACATTTGACAAAATCATAGTTCATATAAAGTGCCGATTCTGAAAGGTCAGACCCACCAATGGGGGAACCAGTTAATTGCTAAGTAAAGTAAGTTAAAAGGTGTTGATTATAAGTCAGGTATCTCTCTTGCATGGAAAAATGAGGTTTCATTGCTAATTCAAATGAGAAAAAAGGTTTTGATTATAAATCATTAAAACCTCTGATAGGAAAAAGTGATCTTTGCTGAGTAAAGCGAGACAAATCGTTGATTCCAAATGGTTAATTCTTTTATAGGTTCATAGGTTCATAGTATACTATAGGCTACTAAAGGCATTTAAGGCATTAGCCAGCCAAAGTTGTTAAGCCGCCTTATATGAAAAAATAAATACCCCATTAGTTTGTTGTGCCTCTTGTGCCTCTGTCACACAGAAGAGAGATGATGGGGGACCTCGGTCTCCATCCATCTCCAGTCATTTCTTCTGAACAGAACCAGAACCAGCTCTGCCTCACATGGACCGGGGATTTTTATTCCACAGCATAGGGAGGGTCTCAGTGATAAATCCTCCCTCAGCACATCTAAATTCTATCCCGTGCTAAGGTTTAAGTCACTTGCTCTAGTGGTTTGGTGGATTTGGATTTTTGAGGGGAGGTGGATCATTATTCTTTCTGGGGAGGACATGGCATTGTATGTCACCATGTCACAAAGAGCAGTCAGGTATCTAATAGAACTGAGCTGGAGTTTTCTTCAATCTGGCACAGCATGGAGATCCTTTAGTCTTTTATTTTTTGGTGAGAACTTTTTTTTTGGGGTCTCTCCAATTGCTGGAGATGTCGGTGGGATCCAATCCCAAACTTACTCATATTTTCGATCATGAATACGTGAAGAGTACAGGGGGGTACATCTGGATGATCTCACTAAATCTGGATGTGAATCCCTGGATGATCAGCTGGGTGTGTACCGCTTCATTTCCTAACCAGCGTGAGTGTCAAAGAAGGTCAAGGCCAGCCTCAGCCCCCTGCACCCTGATCTGTGTAGTGGCTTATAGGGTATTTACCGCCTATATTGTAGCTTAGGTGGTTACCTTGTTTTAATTTTTATGTATGACTATTTTTTTTTGGCGCGTTTAACTTCAGGCCATGGCATTGGCACCAGCTATCTGTTGGATGAGTCCTTCTGATGGATGGCCGTGTCTGCAGTTTTTCCACTGCAGGAAGCGGTTGCAGTGGTCAGCAAACTTTGTCAACAAAGTGTAGATGCCTTGGCCTGTACTTCTGAAGAAGATGCTGAACAATACTGTACTTTTGAGGATTTGGGTGGCTGCAGGTCTGACATAAGCTTGAGTCTGACATGTGCCTGTGGGACTGGTTTTAAGCAAAAGAAAAAAGGGGGGTCACTGCTGAATTAAGCTCAGAGAGGTGTTGATTCTAGAAGGCAACTCCCCTTTTAGAAATGAATTAATTTTTGTGTGACAAAAGGTAAGAAAGAGCTGCTGATTTTGAACTCAAACCATAGGAAAGTGAAAAGGGAATTCACTGTCGTATAATACAAGATGGAAAAGGGTATGCAAACTTTATAAATTCATTGTGAGTTGTCTGTATTGAAAACAAAATGCAAAAGAAGTAATGAACAAAGCAATAATTGTGCTGCTGCTAAGGATGTAATGCAAAACTCTGCTCAAGTACAGCAATATGAGTTAACACAAACTGATTACTTTTGACCAATTAAGTCTGGCTCAGTGAGATGGAAGTGCTGTCTGACAGTTTCAGAACTGAAATTGCATGTATCCTGTAGGAATCTATAAAGGGCACTACACCACATATCTCCTCCTTCTACTCAGACCAGTAGGGATAAGCACCATTGGCCAGACAGATCCCATGTCAGCTGACCCACAAATTGCTTGGCAAATAGTTAGTAGTATACCAGCTTAGGGTCCACATGTAGCATTTCTAAGTTAGAAACAGATGACATTGTGATTCCCTAACGCTGTGGATAATTCATGGTGACAAAAACTTTCCCCATAGGATCATCATTTTGTTTGGTAGACCTAAGGGATTTCTCTTTCCTCTTGTTACTGGGACATACTTTGGCTAAGTGCATTCATTTTTTCTGAACTTTAAGTTGTCTACAGTGTTTTCCAGTTTCCACTAGTGCTGTCTAATGTTTGGGCCCATATATTATTCATAGGTTCATAGATGTTTAATAGCCTAACAACCACAAGGGCCTTTTTAAGTCTAGCCATGCATCCGAAATCTCTGACAAGTTCTCATACCCTTGATAAGTGTAAGCATGGGCCTGGGAGATGAACCATTTACAGGTTACCTCTGCCCATTAGAGACATAAGTGCAAGCCAGGGATGAATTTCCAGTTTCCCATCCAATTGTCCAAGTTGCACTTGAATTGGGTTAGGGAGGAACTCTGCTTCTCATGGACGGGGAGCCTGTTCCATAGACTGGGTAGTCTCTGGGATACATACCTATCTCTCCAGCAGGTCCTATTTGTATCACAGGCAAGGTTTAAGTCTTTAGACCTGATCATTCTGGTGCTGTTTGTTTTGCGGATATGCAGGAGGTCCACCAGAGTGGGGTATGACAATGCCCTGTATGCCAGGCACAGATCTCCCCTATTATATTTGTCATTTCTATCTGATTCACCTTCTTTAACACATTCTGTATTTGTTTATGTACCTCAGTATATTGGTCCTGCTCCTATATTAGTTCCTTCCAGCTTACCACAATTGTTTTTATTTAAGGATGTCTGTTCAGATATCAGTTATTATTTTCCTCTCTTTCATTCATTGCATAAATTAATAATCATATCAGCCTACTTTTTTGCTTCTGCTACATTGAGTTTAAGTGCTATCATTTGTGTCATAGTATTATAGGACCAGTCATCACAAGCCACCTGAGCTATGATGCGGTTTCTACCTCGACAGGACCACTAGGCCAGTTATACCAGAGGTAAATTTATGAATACCCATTCAGCTGTCCAGCTCCTTTTTAGAGACAGATAGTGTGCCACACTGTTTAATGTGGAGAGGAAGTTTGTCCCAAACAAGGGGTTGGCATTTCACAAAAAATCTATCCCTCTGCCTCTTTGTCTTATTTGTTCATTGGAGTAGATTTAGATCTCGTGTGCTAGTGTTAGCAGGACTGTTTGTTTTATTGAGGTATAAGAATTCTTGGATTACTGGATCCTTTATAACCCTAGCAAAGAGCAGATCATCCCTAAGAAGTTTATATGTAATGGAAATAAAGAGTTAAAGCCTCCAGTCTTTCTTGATAGTTCATATCTTTTAAGCCCATGATCTTTTTAGATACGAACTTTTGCAGTCTTTCTAATTGCTTAATATGCTTAGTTCAGCACATACCAAAGGGAAGTTGTACTGAATGATAGGTCTGATCAGTGTGCAATACAAGGAGATAAGCACTTCTTTTGATATGGAAGAAATTCATTTTGCTCTGAGCTGTGCAAGATAAAAGTATTTCCTAGTCACTATTTCAATTATGGTCAGATGTAAGGGAGCTGTCTACCCATGTGCCCAGGTCTCTCATGAACTTTTCATTTTGAGGTGATTGGTTATCTATAACAGCTCGGGAGTGCTTATCAGATGTTATAATGCTGCACTTTTTTTGTTTTGAGTTTGAACCCATTTTTAGTACAGCAACTTGGCAGTTATACATTTGACAATAACTTCCATGACATCAGGCTGCCTTCAACAATTGCTTATACTTCTACTGCATTTTTATTGTTTACTGGTTATATTCTTCTCCATCTCATCTCCTATAACCTGAGCTGAGCTGTGCAATGGTGGTTTGCAGTGCCCTGCAAGTCCCTCTGCTATTTTGTCAAGTATCTAACAGAGTGTAGAGCAATAAGTTTGCCTGCTGCGAAGCATTATCGCAACAGAGTTATTTTAGAGCAATCCTAGATCTCTCCTCCAAGTTGAACAATTCCAAACCTCAATTGTACCCCCCATAGATCACAAAAAATGGGGATCCGCAGTCATGAATGTGCATTTTACTTCTCCCTTCTTAGCCAGCCTGGTGGAATTGGGTATCCTGAGACAACATAGCAATTGTCTCAAGTTTACTAACAACACCTTATTCTGAACTAGGCTAACATAGCATGCGAGGGGTGTAATTATACAATGCATTTGGGGGTAAAACTGTCGCATACAGACACTGATATTTCCAAAATGGTTGTCAGTCTCACACACACACACACACACACACACACACACACACACACACACACACACACACACACACACACACACACACACACACACACACACACACAGACTACACTTATGGATGAGACACAAACTCACATATACTAAGGCTCTTAAAAGCAATCTGCACAAACCTCAAAGGCTGTTCTTAGCAACCTCATAAACACTCTAGTGACCTCATATGATCCTTTGATCCTTATTTCTATGAGCTGTGTCTGTCACTGTCACATCATTTTGTTTTCTGTTTTTTTTTTTTTGTTTATTATTTCTGATATTTCCTGACTTAACACATTCAGTCTTAGTTTTTCTTTACTGCACTATTCCCATTTATGCAGAAAGTTCAGAGAGCCCTTTGGACAATTCTGTCATCTTTTTCTGTTCATTGTTGTGATAGCCAGTGCCATATCACTCTGAAAGAAAAGTCAAAGTAAGGGATTTAAGTAGCACATTAATACAGAAATTCCAACTGACTCAGAAGCACCCATTTTAAGCCGATACCTGGGAGTAAATCTTGACAGTTACATGTAATAATTAAATGTAGTATGACATCGAAAGAGATCTTGTATTAAGATGAAACGTAGAGCTACTCATTATTATGGTAACATTACATAAGATATGACACTTCATAACTCATTAAATAAGAATACATTTAATAACCGAAACAGCATCATAAACATTCAATGAGGAATAAAAGAATAAGTCTCTAGATGCAAATTTACACTATGGATACAAAGTATCTGTGAACAAAATTGAAATATAAAAAAATAGGGTAATATATATATAGCAAAAACGATATAATGTGTGACATTACTTCTGCCCCATCATATCAGTGACTGCTGTTGAACAATCAAACAATAGCAGGGATTGGACTGCTCTGTCTGTACTTACATGTCACTAGACTTACATTCATCATCCTCACCCTGAGTGGGTGCATCTGCATGGCTCAACTATGCTGCTGCAATTCAAAAACAACAATCCATGAATATGAATACCATGGCAATATGCAGTGATTTTTTCAATACTTAGCCATGTAATGGAAAAAAAGACATACATGCTTGACCTGGAACTCTTAACTTCAATCCCACCACTAGGGATGTGTTGCTCCCCTCTTGCTGTATGCAGTCAGGCCAGAAATATTGTGATGTCATGAAGGGGTAAATGGTGGTCCCCCTCTGGTGGCATGTCTTGATCTCTCAACATCTCACTCTGTTGGCTGCACAAAAGATGATGTTCGAGCACCATTATCTACACGCATCATGGGGTCAGTTGTGGCCTCCAACTGCATTGATCATGTTGGTGAGGTCTGTCCATATTTCATGTCACCAAACGATATTGCCTGAATGGCTTAGGAGTCTCTGTCAATGTTGCTGGAGAGCATCAGTTTGATGCAGACCAAATTTTCAGACAGCTGCAAACTAGGTGAAACCATTGAATCCAGAAATGATGTCAGTATAATCCACAATGTTCTCACACTGACCAAAAACTGATGTATTAGTCATGGTCTCAAACTGAATGCAAAGAAATGCATCATCATGCCTTTAGCACAAATGATGTCCCTTCATAGTAGCAAATCAAAAACAATACCCTAAGTACCCATGAAATGGTAAGGGAACTGGGATCACAGGGTGACCGCAAACTGTGTATCTACCATTGTAAGGAAAGCTTTCCATGTAGCTCACTTGATTAGTAAAGGGTATGTACCATACTAAGCATCTACACCAATTAAAGAGACCTCATAAGTTTCTATCAAAGAAGATCAAGGGCCTCCAGCATGTGCCTTACATGGACTGACTAGAATCCATGTCACTATACTCCATATTGTATAGACTTCTTAGGGAAGACTTATGCCTGGCCTACAGAGCAACCCAAGACCCAAACCTAATGAATTTACTGCATATCCGTAAATGAAATGGGTCTAGGGCTACCTATTCCAGGGACTTAAATATGTCCAGTGACTTAAATAGGACATGCTGGAGGGACAGATTTATCTCCCAATGATTGCCACGTCTTTGGAACAGGGTACCAATTCATGTGAAACAGAGCACCTCTAAGGACACTCTTCAAGAGGGACCTGGATGAGTGGATGGGAATACTGCCCACAACCCTCCTGGACATGCGCAGTCATCATTAAATGCAATCTTGGGTAATGACTAGTACCTCTACAGAATTACATTGAGTTGAAATGGCTAGGCTTAAAACCACCTCTGGATCAATAGCCTAATAATCTCATATGATCCTATGATTTTATTTTCCTGGGGGAAGAAGTTATCCCTCCTAGGAGGATTGGCCATCTGAAAGACACTGATATTCACATGATAATATTCCCATGTAAGTCTCTGAACAGCATTTATCAACATAAACAGCATGTATTACTGTGCAATGCAAAGGTCTGTATAAAACCATCTGTGATAAATACTAACATGACATATAAAAAGTAACTACAATGCCTTCATACATAACATTTATAAAATCAACATAATTTGTAATATCTTTATAGTGTGTTAGTTGGTTTAGAACCCTTAACACTGTATGCATGCATGCTGAATGAATACCCAAAGACAACAGCATCATGCCAC
The DNA here is from genome assembly GCF_019279795.1 of Protopterus annectens. NCBI lineage: Eukaryota > Metazoa > Chordata > Ceratodontiformes > Protopteridae > Protopterus > Protopterus annectens. Next base: position 527,594,577 of record NC_056750.1, on the reverse strand, counting down.
AGGAGTCTGCTTGCATTCCATAATAAAATACTACAGCAAGTAAAAATGTAGCAGCTTATAGAAAGTATCAGAAAACCTCAGGATCAGTAGTAGGCCACAATATGGATCCTTACTATATTGAGCCATTAGTTGTAACACCTTTGTTAAGCTGCATCATTGAAGAAATTTCCATAACAGCAACAGCATAAGTTTTTAACAGTTTTGTTAGGAAACATGAATTAAGAAATATTCGTAATATCATCATTACATACTATGGAATAGATGGTGTTGGAATCCATAGTTTCTTTAGTTACATCACATAGTGCAAGGAATTACCAGTAAGAACTGGGGATGACCTGCAAATCAGCCTTCGGATGCTATTAACGTCTGCAATATGTCTATGTATACAATTGCATATGGGACTGAAATCACTCATTTAAAATAGCAACACCTGTATGCATGAAGTTCAAAATAACAGTATTTCAGTAACTTATAACAACTTTTTTTAAACATAACATTCTGAGTAACAATTAATTTAACCGGGTATCTTTGGAAATGACTGACTTGATGAGATATAATAATCACCAAGATAGAGATGATACCAATTGACAATGTACCTCTCACTCCGAATCACAGAATCAATGCGCGCCTAATGTGCACTCACCTTTAAGTACTATTTGCAGCACACATAACTGTGAGGGTCATTAAAACTCAAGTTTTTGGAATCTCATTTGCGTACCTCCACATAAACTGGATTAATGCCCCATAAGACCCAGGAGTTCTGAGGAAACACCCAATAGGTTTTGGTAAACAGTACTATGTGTGGCATGTGCTCATTATCTTCCAATGATTTGATAAGATGACATCAGTGCCACTTTCCAACACTGGTTTTAATGCATTTACTTATCAGACCAATACTAACTGTGAACTGAGTGGTACCTCAGTGAACATTTCTTTGTGTTTGTATTCTCCAGACTTCTTCAACTTAAGGATCATGATGGCTGCTTCAAGGAGGCTCAGACGTGTCCATGTGTCCAAATGGAGTACTAAGAAGATGCCCCAGAAGTTGACTCTGTATGACAGATTGGAGCAGAGGATGAGTGGCAAACCCAGGAACTTTGCCATGCTAGACGTATGGAACCAGCTCACGATGGAGTACTGAAGGGGGACAGAGTTCTACCATACTGGAGTGCAGGTTTGCCACCACTAAGATCTGCATCATAGTGACATGCAGGATGTATGACAGAGTGTCGCTGAGGTGTGTAGGCAGCTCATAGATCCCTACAGTATGTATATCTGAGCATTCCTATGGATTTTACACATATTTCTCTGTCCCAAATATACCAGATATACCAGATAGATGCTTTTATAGCTGTTTAGTAGCTGCTGTGACAATTAACTAATGGTGATGATTAAGTGAACTTTGTAAATACTGCCCTGATAACTGTAAGTTCAATTCCCATGTTGCTAATTTATTTAACAATGTGTATAATATACATAATTATGACCTTTGTACATGTACATATGTTTTACAACATCTAATGACATCATTTCACATATCCACTATCGTAATGCATCACTGATATCTATAGTGCCTAAGTAGCGGATGACTGCGCACTCCATAGTTTTATGTTATATTACCACAGTATCACCTACTGCACCATTATATGTTGGAATAAAAATGCATACATAACTTCATTCTTCCTAAGAAAGTACACAGATATGTTTATTTAAGCTAAAAAGGGATGCCTGTCCAACTGCTTATACCTATGTTTTTAATTATGTGTTGATAGTTGTCATTTTTGTACAATAAAATGTCCAATACATTTGCAGTTTCTGTATTCATCCATTCTCCACATGACTTCCAATAAGCATCTGCAGTACCTGTCTTCTAAAATGAAATCCATGCTGACTTTTAGTTCAGCCTGCAAGGCAAGTAACCAGCATGTCTAAATTTTGGAGTGCTGTGGGTTCCAGTTACCATAAACACTGTTTAAAATTCTCAGTGCGCATACTATTTTCAGCTTTACTTCTACAAAGATTAGATATTTGGATTTAATTTAAAACTATTTTCAAATGTTATAGCACAAACACAGATAGACATTTACTAAACAAAGCAATACAGTCTCAATGAAAACAGACTTACCATTAAAACTTATCTGCGTTTGAAACTCTCTTTCACTAAAACCCACAGTCAGATCAATATCAATCAATATGCACAATCTCTGCAGAAGTAAAAGTCATCTGAAGAACTCCACATTAAAGAGATTTGTAACTAATGAAAAGGTTGCTTCTAGTAAACAACTTTATATTTCAGTGTTTCATTTACAAATTCAGTGTCTGCTGCCCTTGAAGAGTAAATTGCTTATGTTACAGTAAAAAAATGGTAAGTTGGTAATATTGTGATAGGGAATGGATAGCAAACTGAAAACAGGTTCATAGTTACTAGGCATCTCATCCAAAGGAGGACATACTCAAGACTGCAGAAAGCAACCTCATTAAAATACACCCCCGTATCAGCAATCCATCTACATACTATAAGATTAGAACCCACAGCCTTATGCAAGTATGCTACTTGTTGTTCTACTAACATTACTTTGAAGTTCTGTACCACAATACTGATACCATTTGCTAAATAAAACAGTTGCACATTGTAAACAGACTTAGCATGAGCAGCAGTAAAAGTCTCTTCCTTTGAAGCTCAAAATTCCTTGAAAATGTACTTGAAATTAAATTCCTTGAAAAATGCAGCTTGGTAGTTGAGGTAGAGAATTCAGGCTCTTGATTCTAGTAACTAAGGTACAGGGCTTGAGCCTAATCAAATTACTAACCACTTGCTAACCCTAACTAGGTAATTTCACTCTCTCCCACACACACATACCTCAAGCTTTTAGTGCAAGAAATCTGCACAAAGCCTAAAATACATAAAACCAGGTTATAAATATTGCTCTCATGAGCTTAAAAAATTGGTAGAATAACAGGATTTGTGCTAGTATGCATTTTTCAAAAGGATATGAAGTCTAAAACTCAAATGTCTGTCATCATTTAGCAAATTCATTCCCTTTTATGAGGGAAAGACAAAAATATGGGGCAAAAATCTGGACATTCTGCAAAAACCTAGACAGTCGAGAGTATGCTACCTACCTCTTACACACACACACACACACACACACACACACACACACACACACACACACACACACACACACACACACACACACACATTATACTTCTCAACCTCTTAGAGCAAGAAATGTGGACAAAGCCTTCTTTAGCTAATGCTGATCTGGAATTGAGAGAACATGGTTAGAGTGTGTCTTCTGACACTAAGAGCAAGTCTGAAATTTATAGGTACAATTTCAAATGCCAGAGATAGATTTTAAATATATGCAACTGGTTCAGCAATAACATCATCAGGTAGTTCCAAAAGATAGGGATAGGTTTTGTCTGGGTTTAGGGCTGTGCTTGGTTTCTAATTTATGAAGTGGATTCTTGCATGCTTTGCCTGTGATTTGTTTGAAATAGAGGGGAGAATACTGTCTAATGGTGATTCTGTGGCTGAGAGGACATCAGAGGGGGAGTTGTATGCTGGGACGTGTACCTTACAGAAACAGGGTTAATGTTTGAAATGTCCTTGAACTGTACACATGGCAACCAGCAGCTACAGCTCAGCAGATGCATGACAATTACTCCCATTAAGTGTTTGAAAAATAACATTTAAAATGCAGACTACTACATAGAAAGTGACTGTTTCCAGTATTATCTTGTAACTACATACTCAGATAAACAACCTAAATGCATTATAATACCCAGAAAACAAAACAGCACAGCTTACTCCATGTTATATTAAACACGTCTAAAGTAGCTCACATACAGCAAATCTGGAAAATGATGAGCTGGCAATACTCAGAATCAGTTGTAGCAGAGGTCCACCGTTAAGTCTAGTCTAACAATAACACTTCAAACAATGAGCCAGTGTGGTTGGTTATTAATCTGGAAATTTCATCTACATAGTAAAACTACCAAAGAAAACTAACAAAGTAAATCAAACTGGCATACTGTCCAACCAGTTTCTGTATTCTTGGTTGTTAAGATTTTAATGCTGTATTTATTAAAATACTCCCAACAGCTAATGGAGACATTACCTACAGGTTACATGTAGTAAAGCTTCCCTTACCCTTATTGAAACAAACACGCACATTATCTAAAAGACTTTCAAAGGTCAGACAATCTGGAAAATAAAAAAAATGCCAAGAAACATGAAAATGTCTGTATGGTTACCCTCATCTCAAACTGATAAAGTTCTTCCCTCCTCTTTAACTAGAATAAAGTCACTTTTTAAGCCATTTCATGTAAGTCTACCTTTCAAAAGGAATACAAATAATTTAGCTAAATAGTGACTATGTCAGTAACAAGCATCCACCACCTAACTCTCTCACTCTCACTCTCAACAGACATGCAACTATCTCTCATTTGACCATTCATGGTCCACTGTTCAGTCCAAGCATTTTCTGGATTTCAAATTCCATGTGCGTGGAAGATGAAGACTTAAACAATTGGTCGCACAGATGCAACAGGTGTTTGCGACCTGTTTTCATATTCTGTATCTGTGTGACTGAACTCAAAGGGCATTATTCTTTAAGAATAAAAACAAAAACAAACAAAAATATATATATATATATATATATATATATATATATATATATTTTTTTTTAATTAAAAAAAATTAATCTCCAGAGGTGCACCACAATTGATTTTATTTTTTCTGGAAAATACGCTTTAGTCTCCATTTTCCAGACAGTGTCCCTTAATTCCAGACAGTCTGGGAGAATTTTGGACGGTTGGCAACCCTACTCTTGGATGTCCCTCTTGTTCACCCACACCCCACATCTTTTTCTCTGTCTCCCACTTTCCATGGCTGTGTGCATTACTTGTGTTCTCCACACAAATCTTGAACCCACAGCAAATGTTAGCTGTGCCAATGTGGCCATGATTGCCCTTCACCTTTAATTTTTTATTAGAAAAATGTAGAAAATTTAAGATTCTTTTGGAATCCGTAAATCCAAGTTGCTATATCTTTTTAATACATATGTTAAGGAGATATATGTATTTATCACTGAGGTTAGTGGAAAGAGTGCTGTCAGTATATATCTATATCTCTATAGCTAAGTAAATATATATATATATATATATATATATATATATATATATATATATATTTTTTTTTTTTTTTTTTTTTTACAAATGGCTTTGCAGCTTTGAAGCACATATTTTATGTTAGTGGATGAGTTACAGAAATATCGATAGATGTCTGTGACATTTCTGGGTCTATTCCTGAAAATATGTGTACCAATAAGCTATTTTAATGGAAGATAAAAGAAAAAAAAGCCCTTTCTTTGTCCCTCCCAAGCCACTACCTTTGAAATGCATGAACCAGAATGACGTCTAAGATCTAATTCCCAAAATCTAATTAAATTGTACAAACCCACACATCCAGCTGGGAATCACCTAATGTCCTTCTCTCTTGCTCGCCTCTGGAATTCTCTACCATCTCCTATCCGCATCACCAGCAGTCTCTCCTCATTTAAAACCTTGCTGCACTCACACCTAACTTGGAAGTGCTCCTGTTCCCATCATATCTAATCCTTCTAAAAACACTTCCTACTCTCCTAGAACTAAATATACCATCACTGCCTTCTATAGTTCCACAGCTCTATTGAACTATTTGATCAGTTACTTAACAGTTACCCTATGCTGCTACTTTTGTGTAAAAAAATGTGTTTTTTATTGCTGTTTTATAAACTATACGGATGCATTCTATCATTGTTAATCTTTTCTTATCATATTTACTTTGTATTCCTATGAGATAATCTGTAATGTATATGCGCAATGTGTACTAAGTATTTGTATATTTCTGGAGCTTTTCTCCCCAGGAATCCATTGAAAATGGGCTCCTTGTGGCCCAATAAGCTATCCTGGCAAACAAACTGCAAATAAATAAGTGAAACTGCAAGATATAAATCAATTTGTTTTTCAGTTCTGTGCTTGCTAACCACCAGGCCAGAACCAAAGCCAGCAACACCAATTTATTTTCATCTGCAGTATGGCCATCATCCAGACACCTCTGAAGCCCTACCTTTCCATGTGCATGGTCACAAAGTAACAAAGGATGGGCATACAGTGGGGTATTGAGTGGACTTGTCATCTGCTTCTTCTTAGGATACTATCCACAATAGCCTCCCTATTGTAAACAAACACTTTTATCCAACTCTAGTTTCCAATGGGAATTGTGTGAGGCTTGTGCATCTCGGGAGAAATAGCCCCAACCCTCCACAATGGGAGAAGTGCCTCATCTTCCATCTGTCTCTCCAGCTAGACCCTTCAGTGCCCAGGTTGTTAATCAAAACCAGGACGTCTAGGTCATAGCCAGGGCTTTAATTATTACTGATTTTGCCTTATCTAGTAAGATAACATTATTGTATTACCTTTTCTGTGTTCACAATAATAATAATAAAAAATGAATAATGCAGACTATCATCTAATTGCTTTGATGTTTACTCCCATATCTTCTTTTCCTCTATGGTATGACTACAATGGTTCAACTTAACTCAAGCTCACTTTGGGAAGGAGCTGAAAAGTGATGTAATGAGATGCAGACCAAGAACATATGTCATACCCGAGGCTTCATAGTGTAGGAGGATGGAGTCCTGACTGTCATACCCGAGGCTTCATGGTGTAGGAGGATGGAGTCCTGACTGTCACGCCCGAGGCTTCATGGTGTAGGAGGATGGAGTCCTGACTGTCATACCCAAGGCTTCATGGTGTAGGAGGATGGAGCCCTGACTGTCATACCCAAGGCTTCATGGTGTAGGAGGATGGAGTCCTGACTGTCATGCCCGAGGCTTCATGGTGTAGGAAGATGGAGTCCTGACTGCCACACCCGAGGCTTCATGGTGTAGGAGGATGGAGTCCTGACTGTCATGCCCGAGGCTTCATGGCATAGGAGGATGGAGCCCTGACTGTCATACTCGAGGCTTCATGGTGTAGGAGGATGTAGTCCTGACTGTCATGCCTGAGGTTTCATGGTGTAGGAGGATGGAGTCCTGACTGTCATGCCCAAGGCTTCATGGTGTAGGAGGATGGAGTCCTGACTGTCATTCCTGAGGCTTTATGGTGTAGGAGGATGGGGTCCTGACTAGGAACCTGATAACTCAAATTCAGCTACCAGCTTGAATATGAGGGGAGATAGGTGTGGGATAAGAAGGAAAGGCTTTGCTGGCTCAGCCACTCCCGGAAGAAGAGATTTTTGCTTGGGATATAACACATCCAAAGTGAGGAAGATGATGCCATAGTCATGCAACAGATTGCCATTAGTGTGTTGGTATTGAAGGTGGGCCATAGAAAGCTGGCATTACATGTGTTGATGCACATAACATCAGTAGGTCTTGGCTGGTTAGGGTGTACGAAAAGCCCCTGGTGTAGGGTGGTGTATGTGACTAATCTGACTATTTCACTCCACTTCTCCTTCTAAACCCACCGTTGGAGTAGACCTGGTCACAGGGTGTAACACTGTGAAAATTCCAGCTAAAAATGGTGCAGCTAAACAACTGATTTTCAGCTGGAAGGCATATAAAATGGATCAAAAAACAAAAGAAGAAATTTCAGGATGATTAATGTTTTATTACTCATAAATTCAGTTATGTTTCCTGGTGTAACAATATAGCCCTTGAGTTCCACTTTGGAAACAACACCATGCACTCCATATGGTTAAAGTTTCGGGGAATAAAGGGTGCTCACTTGTTTTGTTTGTGGGGTCTGTCTCAGGATTATATGAAGGATTGTGCTTCTGACCTTGATGCACATTTTCAGTTGTGCTATCAATTGTTTCAGTAATGAGATGCAATGCAGTGGCATCAGTTTGTGGTTGTATTGTTATAGAGAAAGTTCTCAACAATCACAAGTGGCTTGATTTTCTCTTTTATGTAGTCCCAAGTTCACCCACAGTAAAGGACTTCTAGTTGCTCTGTGTGCTAGAATTACATCTAGTCCCCATTTTCTGTAATGTACAGAGAACAGACCCAACCTAATTAATCTCATGTGATATCAAAAACCTAGTGATAAGTTTTGTAAATCTATGCTTTATCCTTTCCAGCTTCCCCCTGCTGTATTGTCATAAATGAATACCACGAGTTGTATCCATACTCAAATTTTGGCCTATCAGATTAATTTTATGTAGATATATATATATATATATATATATATATATATATATATATATACACACACACACACACACACACACACACACACACACACACACACACACACACACATATATATATATATATATATATATATATATATAAATAGATATATACAAGCACACACCTATATATATATATATATATATATATATATATATATATATATATATATATATTGTTCTTTTACTTCTACCGCCTTTGATTTAATAATCTAACTAAAGTATCTTAGGATTTTACTACATTCATACACTTTGTCTATATATTGATTGAAGCTTATTAATACACAGAATTCTATAAATATATCACATTATCGGTCTATCTTAAATTTTATAACCAGACTCCCAGATTTCTTTATTTTTTTCTGTGTGTCACCACTCAACATTAGGACTGCTGATATTGAAAAAGTATTTTTTTTTTTTATTTCAGTACAGTCTTTCACATTATTTGCTTCTGTTCATAAACAAACATTTTGTAAACATGTATGCAGTCTACTGTGAGCTTCCAAATTTATGGTATATTTACCAAGTTTCAAGTCATCAGCATAAAAGTATTAAACAATTCCAAATGGGATATTAATCTCAGGCAAATATATAAGAAATTGATATGGTCTAAGGATGGACCCTTGTGGAACTCCTTGATCATACTCCATGATTTTTTCAGCACACAGGGAATTTCCCTTTCTGTTTTAGATAATCCTAATCTGATTGATCTGTTCGGAAACCCAGGTTATAATGCTTATGAAATCACCCTTTGACTTGGCTTTTAAATTATGCCTTTTACATTATCTACCTTGAATGGCATACGCACATTTTTCTTCATGGTGTCTCATATATTCACACATGACATGTTGGACCTCCTGATATACAGAATGCTGTTATCTGCTTTAGAAATGTAGTTTTCAGATTCCACTTTTCCACCCTTGTAGCTACTATTTGATCAGATTTATAAATCCAGCATTATTTTCTGTTAACATCCCTCTATTTTATTTAAGAATCATTAATGTTCATTGGTAGGTAAGTGTACTAACCCCACAATGTAGACCACTACCTCTGTATTGTCTGAGGGAGTGCACTGCTCTTGTTTCTGCAAAACAAGTTAAACATGTCTGTCTTGAATCTATAACTGTCGATGTAGCCTAAGCCTGTTTTCTCATATATTTTGCCAGCTGCATTCCTGGATAAGTATGTTGTTTAAATATTTACTTTATTTACATTTTTTATTGTTTATTGTCAGGGTCTGGCATTGTTCACATGAATGCAAGGCCCCTCATTGACATTCAGCCACCTGAAACCTTATAGTGCCTTTGTGAAACTAGAAATGCCCTTCCCTTATTTTACTTTCAGAGTCCCTTTAAACAACTTTCTCTTAAGTGTATGCTGGTTATGAGCTAGTTGGTCATAAAATTTAAAATAGGCATTCCAACTTTCTGTACCTGCTAAGCAAATTAAGCAAAATTAACATGTTAGAAAATTATTGTGCTTACCTGTTCTGTACTTTTCCCAAAAAATAGGATATATATGTTCTGTTTTAAGTACTCTTTTTTGGATGAGTTCATTTTAAAATAGTCAGCATACTTCAGACAATTAAGGATGTGAGCTACTAATAAGCTTATACCTGGAGTCTAGAATTTAACATCTTCACCCTCCATTTTGAAACTGTGAGACTCTGATTTGAGTCACTAAACCAGTGGTTGCTCCACAGTTTTCCCTGAAAATAACCCTGTGCTTACTAGGCTTTCCAAGTTGCTAATGGAACAATAAAAAAAAATCATGCAGCCATTGCGACTATGGCATTACCTGAGCCATACTTGATACTTGAGGCAGTACCTGAACAGGGCAAAACTGTTGCCATCTCCTGAATTCCTGACATGTTTTCCCACAGAGAAGAACTAAGAAAGCTTCTCTGTGCCAGGAGTGTTTACCTGTCACTGCAAGATCACTGGATTGCATCTAAGGCCATCCTTGGACTTACAAACCTGATATAGATATTTTTTGCACTTGCTCTATCTCGGTGCTAGTTATGTGCTGTATTTATTGATTTTCTTGAATTTATCACTGTTTTTCAACCTGCACTTGTTAATGAAATACCATCTGTTTATCACTGTACTGCTCATAGGTGGTTTTAACAGTATTGTAATATTTTCTAACCTCTTCTGATACTGCAAGCTGATATAATGTTTTTTTGGCACTTGCTGTAGTAATCTCAGTGTTATTTAATAGTTATGTGCTGCATTTCTTGATTTGTTTGAATTTAGTACTACTTTTTAGCATGCGATTATTAAAGAAATGCCATATGTTTGTTATAGGGCATAACTGTGCAAAAGTCTTTCATCCTGCTATCACATAAATGCAGCTACCTATGCCTTGTACACATGCAAGTGTCTCCAGTTTAAGATCCTGGTTAGGAGACACTCTCCATAGTCACCCACAGTTCAGAGCCGCTTGAAGAGATGTCGGTTTGTATAGAGCACAGCACAACTACAGGTCATTCTATAGTATACTACTAAACACTCACTTAGATATGTACATGATTCTCCCTTATTCCATTCCATCTGCTAAGGATCTGGCATAATTGATAGCTGCTTCCCTGTCATCTCTGTTTGTGATCTGGATGAAATGGGCATCCTGAGGCAGTGTAGTAACTGCCCCATGTTCATTGACAACCACTTAATTTTAGAACAAACACAGTATGTGAGAGATGTAATACACAAGGTCATTAGAGGCAAAGCTTTCACATGCACATGTGAAAATGCAAATCAGGTTGTCAGTGTTACACCCAAAATACTCACTACCATCATTAAGGAACATACACATAGACCCACATATGTGGAGGTACTGACATCCAATCTACCCAAGACTCCAAGACCTCCTAAAAGCATTTATCAATGGCCCCATGCACACTCAAAAAAGACAGTGCCTTACACAACAGATAACTCTGAAAACCATAGTAGCTCAGCTTCCAAGTTCATATAAGGCAACAGACCACACCGTTTAGCATTCTAGATATTGGGGATTGCATTTTAAGACATAATGATGTCCCTCTTACCAGGCTAAACAAGGAGAACATCACAGTGAGCTGTGTGTCTGGAGCCAGGATCCACCAGATCATGCTTGCATGTAGGTCTTTAAACCACATGTACAAGTATGACATGGTCATAGTCCATGCAGGCAAAAATGACTTAAAGCATACCTCACTGGATTATATGAAGAGAGTTGAGAAGCATCCTACTTTCACCAATGATGATACTACAGGATCAGTAAAAAATGATTGACTTTAACAATTGGCTTAGTTTCTGGTGTCACAACAAGGGGATCCAATATCTGCCAGTCTGAGGAAGCATTATCAACAAACCATGATGCTTTGCCAAAGATGGTCTGCACTTGTCACCACTTGCTTTCCGGATACTGCTAAAAACCTTATCTATCCTCATAGTGCCTTTTTAGGCTGAGCCAAGTTGTTAAACCCTCCAGCATAACAAAAATCACTTATGACCACCTAAAGGTACTGCTATTCACCAACAGAAGTTTAAATAAAAAACTGCATGCCCCAGAAGCACTCTTTTCTCTAGAGAATGCAGATATATGTGCAGTCATGAAAACATGGTTCAAAACGATGGAGAGCACCTCAGATATCAAAGGCTACAATGCCTTTCATACATTTTGATACCCCCAGCTCAGGATAAAACAAAGACAGGAGGGATCTCAGTGTTCATAAAGGATAAATACACCTCTAAACTTGTCCAATAACGTGATTTGCTTCAGATGCTCCACGAACAACCAGCCATGGACGTGACCCCCTATCATATCTTTGCTAGCTACAGATCCCTTAACATGAGTCTGGAAAACAACACCTCCTACCTAAACCTACTGAATTCTCTGAACATTCAGCCTAACACCATACTTATGGGTGACTGATGTGATGTTATAAGGTAGTGCCATCTATGCCAGAGAAAATAGGGCAGTGCATGTGTACATATGCCAGCATAGCTAGCTAGAGTTTTGTAAAGAAATTTATGTTATGTTATTTGACTATCACACTGATTTGCATAGATCTTTGAATTAAAAATATATTTGTAAAGTTACTTGTGTGAAAAATTCATCAACAATAGGTCCTGCTGGACAGAAAGAATATATGCATGTGTACTAGGTTGTATTGTTGTAACTGTTCAAATGTGTATGTTTATCAGAGAATCCTGGAAGGGTGGAAAGTTTGAAATTGTGTTGTAGATTTCAGATGCTGCCACAGATCTTAGCAAAACTATGTGTGTGTATTGTACCAGATTCACGTGACCAGATGTGATGTTGTCTTCTAACTTGCATCTAGTTTCTTTGGAACTCTTATAGCAGCACTTTGGAACCTGACAGGAAAGATTTCTGACAGGATATATATCTCACACATCCACACAGACACTTAATAGACATCATCTGGCTTTTGCTGTGGTTAGACACCCAGCACTCATCTGCTTGCCTTACTTTAGTAAGTAGTCAGGGAACAGTACTTCTTAATTAGTTAGGCAGGGACATTTAGTAAGAATAGTTTTGTATTGCTTTCTGCATCTGTGAGAAACTATCCAATTGTATTATTATTTTATATCTCTGTGGTTGAAATTCTATTTTTATTGTATTCAGTATTCCTCTGTTTTCAGCTTTATTATTTATCATTAAATATTTTAATACCTTTTCATAGTGGCTTGTCCTTTAGAGAATACTTGTAACATCTTGAAAGTACTTATGCTTATTTTAGTGACACTGTGACCACTCCTGAAAAGGCTTGCTGCTTTGGTTACACTCTACTATTTGTATTAGTATTAATTTTACTCAGTATAATTGGGTACCCTTTGTAAGAGCTTTAGAGTAGCTGACAGGTGGCAGCATGATTACCTCTTAGTCTGGACAAAAAGGGGCACAGCTAGTAAATGTGTGCCAACTTTTCCTAGGTGTATATGTGTGTGTGAAATCAAATATCCAGGTGTGTGTGTGTCAGCTACTGAGAACAGGAACACAGAGCTCCAGAGTGGTCAGTGTGGAGTTTTGTGCTGGTCTGGAGAAAGAAAGAGAGTTCATCCCCAGGTCTGGAGTATGCTCCATATGTGCTCTTATGGAAAACTGTGCTTGGTGCAGGGAGCTGCATCTGAAAATACTATGTGAATCCATATTTACTCTTAGTGACTGTCCCTCTCCAGAGTCAGTGGTGAGGATCGTCTCCTTGATTGCTGGCCTGGAGTAGGGACCCGTCACAACTTCAACTATCCCTCCATAAACTGGAAGACTTATACAACCCATAATTTACTTTCTCAGAGGTTGCTGGACTTTGTCAATGGAAACACCCTGGAGCAACTAGTTAGTTTCCCAACAAGAGGTACAAATATCCTAGACCTGGTACTCATGAACATGAGGGAATGATGCTTACTCCAGTGCAGTACATTAACTTCTTTCTGGTCAGATCTGACCACAAAATGATCTCCTTTTGTATTAAAACTAATGCAGAACCCCAATTAAAACTCCAAACTTGTTAAGAACTTTGCTAAGGCCAATTACCTCAAACTAAGTGGCATCTTATTAAACTGGAAAGCCCCTCCAAACCCCAATGATAGTAAGGCCTACTCTGTGCTGCACACAAAAGCACTGTACAACCATATTCATAAATGAATAATAGAGGCAGTACCTGTCTGATTCAAATCATTGATTACTGGCAAAAATATACCACCCCGGTAGACCCCTAGCATAAATAGGCTATTCAACAAAAGGAAAAAAAATCCACTCCAAAGCCAGGAATGAATTGACAAAACAACATAAAAAGGCACTCACCAATCTAAATAAACAAATTATTTCCTTTGGCTTATTTCATGTTTAACAATTCCACATAGGACAAGTGTTTTATTTGCTTAGCAGGTGATAATTCTCTGCCAAATTATGTGTTGAATGGGCACAGAAGTCTCATCTGAATCCACTTGATGAAAAGTACAGAACTAAGGCAAAGTAACCAATGGTATACATTTTCATTTATCTAATTACAGTCATTTTCTCTACGTATAGTTTTAGTTTCAAACCATCATGAAATTGCTGAAGTACAAGTATTTTATCCCTTGTACATTTTTCACTTTTGCTGTTTAAGACCTATATAATGTTGTTTTTAACTGTATGACTGATGCTTTGGAATATGCTTTGATGGAAAAATTGCATTTTATTACAGAAACATTGATTTGTGGGCAGACCACAGTTTATATACTCATCCAGTGTCCATGTGGTCACAATTTTACTATATGCATGCACCATCTTTATTACCCATAACAACAGCTGTTATTTCTAAATGCTAGTGGCAATAGTAGCAGCAGTGTGTAGGAAACTATCCAAGGTCTCAAGCAAACAGCAATCTAATGTTTGGGATTTGGATAGTATTGCATAGCTGAGCATTGTTTTGTGAGGTCTGAGACTAAAACTGCAATCTGCTTAAACAGTCATTGCAAATGGGGATTGTGGTTTATACTTTAAATATTACAAAGACATCTAATTTTCCGTGCAATTTTTTTCACTTACCTCCATTTTGTTTCTTTGGCCTTCATGCCACCCTCTGAAAATGTGTATCTTATTTACAGTATTAATCTTATTAATACTTCATATTCTTGCTACCATTCTTTTTTTTTTCATTTGTCCTCCCTTTAGAAGCTTAATTTTTCTCCACCAGTTGGGAGGGTGGCCTAATGGTTAAGGTGTTTGCCTTACAAACACAAGGTACAGGGTTTGAATCTCACAGGGGATAATTGGCTAGGCTTAAAATGGCTCACAAGGGCAGTTAGCCTAGTTCTAATCTATGTACCTATAAAATCTTTGCATGGTGGTGCTGCGGTAGCGTTGCCGTCTCACAGAAAGACATTGTCATATTCGATTCTTAGCTAGAGCGTCTTCTGTGTGGAGACATGCATGAATGGGTGTACTTTTGTTGAAGGTTGTGCATCAGGGCCGGCAACTCGGCATGTAAAAATCTACTGCCGATCATTAGTGGACTGGAGTTCCGCTGTGGCGACCCCTAACCGGGAAAAGCCGTAAGACACAATAAATCTTTGGCTCAAACTTTCACTACCACTGCAAAAAAATCAATAAAACAATTTCTCATCTTGTTTACTATGCAAGGTATTCAATGATCGTGACTTTGTGCCAAATAAGCTATTCAAAAATGTTAAATTATCCATCAGTTAGTATAGAATATATTGAGTTAATTCACTGAAAACTACAATCACAATTGAAAGGTAAAGCTTAGACCTATAATACAAATTGAGTGCAAAGTCCTTGAATGTAATATTTTGAACATTTATAAGTACTTCTTTTTACATTACATACAAAGTAACTTGTTGCACAAAAGATTTACCTGATGGGTTATGTCCTACAACTACTTATGCGCATTATTCTAACTGCTATTGTACAGTAATATATATATATATATATATATATATATATATATATATATATATATATATATATATATATATATATACATATATATATATATATATTCTTTGCTAGTGTCTACTGAAAACAGGTATTTACCACATGAACATGACTGGTGAACAATATAAGAATGATAAAATATTATAAAATCCAACAGTTGTGTAATTCATGAACCTTGCTTTGCATTCATTCTTCACTTACTGATGGTGGACTTCACCATTTAGGATGAAAATGTGTAGAACTTCCTTTCTGTTACTTGTAAAATTTGTATTCACTTAAGTAGTCTGGAAAAGACTGGGAAGTTTTTTGAGGGAGTGTAAGTAAAGCATGGCCTTCCTCAGTATCATGTGATATCGAACATGGAACTGCTAATGCTGCATAATGGAAAGCAATTTGTAAGTATGCAATGGGATGTGACACTGTGGAATAATCTGTAAACCTTAACCCAGTTTGTGAAGCCTGATAGAAAATCTCTGGAACTGCTGGAAGTGGTCACACAAATGATGGACAGTGATAGTGCTAGTCCCAGACTGGTTTTGTTATGGAACGCATTTATCTGTATCAACTCCTCCTGTCATACTTCATGGAAATGGTAACATTCATATTACATTCCTGATAGGACATCACTTTAAAACTTTCTAGGCTGATCAACAAATTGTAAACAGATGCAAATTGGAGCTTTATAATTTGACTTGTTTCCTAAACCCAATTTTAAGGCTATTCCACATGTACTCTTTAAATCGTGTCTATATCACTTCATCAAACAGTCTAGTTATCAAATCCATACTCATCAAAATCACTTTAGCAAAAGCTCACTTCAATGAACAATAATTTCAGTGAACTTTCTCACAGGGAAAGAAACTAGTGGGCCACCTAGCAACTATACCAAACACTATAAAATTTTAAACTCAGCATAGTGGAGAACACACCTACCACACCCCCTAACTAAATATACCAACTCCAAGATCGCACTACAGTGGGGAATAGGGCAAATTCTCGATGATGGCCAACTACTTCCTTTCCCTGAGAGAAATTTTGCTAAAATGGTCATTCATTGAATTGAGATTTCGATAAAGTGAGTTTGATGACTAGAGATTTGATAAATAGACTGTTCGACAAAGTGATATGGATCCCTTTAAATCACATGACTTGAAACTGGAGACCTAGTGTTAACTCAACGAATTTGAATATGTAGAACAACAAAACTTTTTGTAATCTGATAGGGTGTTAGTAGAAACCTTTTTTTGGCTTGAGGATGCAGCTTTTGCTGCAGCTGTGGTTTGAAAAGCCAGTGATGATATTAATTCTGACTTCCTGCATATTTTATATACAGTTGTTATTATTATTAGATTCTAGTTTCATTAGCATTATCTAGTTTCATTAGCATTATCTGGTTTTAGCCCTAGTATGAAATAAGTAATGTACATCAATTTTATTTATTTATTCATTTATTTATATATTTACCCGGTATATATTTATCATTTTATGTACAAATTCTATAATCCTTACAAGTAAAACTATGCCATTTAAA
This sequence comes from Protopterus annectens, assembly GCF_019279795.1. Taxonomy (NCBI): domain Eukaryota; kingdom Metazoa; phylum Chordata; order Ceratodontiformes; family Protopteridae; genus Protopterus; species Protopterus annectens. The sequence goes on along the minus strand of NC_056750.1, from coordinate 527,577,358 downwards.
CAAGACAATAAATACCAAGATACATAGAAAAAGAAGTAAATATCCCTACTATTATTATACTATGCTGTACTATTAAATTAGAGTTTTTATATTTGAATGAAAAAGCATGAACACTTCATATTATATACTGCATACTGATACAAGTGCTTATATTGGTTTACATTTTATCTGTTTACAAACCATATGTAATATAATACAAACTAAACAGAAATGAATTTCATTTTATTTTATTTTTATCTATTTTAGATTAATAGAAGTTACTGAAAGTTTTATTATTGTTGTCATATATCTTTAAATGGGTTTTGAAGGCATTGCTCTTGATATTAATTGTAACTTAATTGATTTGAAAGAGCGGGAAATTAATCAATTTAAAAATTTTAATTATGCAATTAAGACCTGTATATAAATGTATGACTTTTTATTGTGAATTGTAACCTGAAGCATACATACTTGGTGTGGCGCGTAAAGCCGCTTGTTATTCGTGTAATAAACAGATTTTATTTCATCATATCGTGGTGATACTTGGTTGGTGCTGGACTCATCATTTTTATATCATAATTTTAAGAGTATATTGAAAATATTTCCAGCTATGCAAATTCTTGTAATGCAGGCCATACAATGGTGAGTGGTATTAGATCTCTAATTTTCTTAGAATAAAAGCTATTGACTGTTACAGCTTATTCACCCAGGAATATAAAGTTTCCCTCTGCTTTTTACATCCAAAAGTGAAGATTCAAAAATTCAGATGAGTTTGTTGGAACCAAACATATCATACAAACTTTCTTTATAACAGAAACAAGGTATTTTTAGAACCTTAAAAAATGTATCTCACAGTGGATTTTTCTGTAGATATTTTGAAAATCTTGAAGAGGTCTCGTACATTGCATTAAATATTCCAAGACTTTATATGAATCTCTCTACTGTTCCTAAATGAGTCACAGTAAAACAACAGGCTAAAACCACAGCAGAATATCTTACACAGTCTGGGCAGTATGATATTTTTTAGTTTCTACTTGTTTTGGAAACAAGTTTGATGACCTAAACGCTTCTAGCGTTTTAACTGCAAAAGTGATACAATAGGGTTATAGGACTGAAAAGAGTCTAACTAGCCAATTGTTTGGAAAGTTATGTAGAAAGCTGATGATACACCACAGGAATATATTACCCTACAAAGCATGCAAACTGTAGTTTAACAGTTTTATCAGGGATAGAAAAAGTCTCTGTGTTATATGCCCATCTGTTCAGGATTTTAGTATTTATGTTTATTTTTAAAAAAGCCAACTGGGTCTCACATTTTCAAAAATAATAAATGCAACTTAAAGACAAAACATATAAATCAGGGGTCTTACACTGCCCTACATTTGAAAACAAGTCAATCCAAAAGACAGTAGCTACAGTGAAAATGGTGATAAAGGATTTAACCTGCATACATGTTGGTTCCTTCTACCGCAAAAAAAAAAAAAAAAAATATATATATATATATATATATATATATATATATATATATATATATATATATATATATATACATATATCATCATCAGCCCCTCTTTCCCATTTTTTCACATGGGGTTGGGGTATCATGTTAACTGTCGCTAACTCTCTCGGTTCAGTGCCACACCTCCTGCCTTCTTCAACACCTCATGCCTGACTGTCACAGAGATCTTCTTCCACACAATCCATCCAATCTTTGCTGATGTCCTTGTTTCCTTACCTCTTTTCCCTTGTTTGTCCCAAATCTTCCACACCAGACGTCTTCCTCGTTTTCTCTGCACGTCCAAACCACCACAATCTGTTATCTTTGGATCTTTTCTGCAATTGGAGTAACTGAAAGAACCTGAAGATACATCACACACACACACACAATACACACACACACACACACACACACAAATATCAATAATATCAATACACATACATATATATATATATATATATATATATATATATATATATATATATATATATATATATGTATATATATATTTGATGGCCAAGATATTTTTCTAAATAAGCACACATGAAGCTACCCTACTACAGAATAGATTTAACCAGTCTTCTGGAGAAGAGGATGAAAAATTATGGGACCCAATTCATTACTGCATGAATAATAAAGTAAAATAATACTTAGCTGGTGTTTTCCTGGCTGTTTGAGTTTACTGTGTTTCGCAAAGGAAAACTATGGTCACATATGCTCAGCATATGTTTCAAGTGAATATTTGTCAGAATCTTGTAAACTGTGATGGGAAATTATTAATATAATAGATAGGGCTGAATCCCCAAGCAAATGCCAAGTGTTGGAGCATTCTAATATTACCGTTAATTTATAGTATGTGTTCAAAATGACTAGAGTAGTCAAATATCCTGCATTCTGTACTAATCTCTAGGTGCCTACAGCATATTTTCCACTTACAGTTACCTGAAAAATTTTGAAATCCAGATATTGTAGGTGTTTAGTAATAAATATGTGGGCAAACAATAATGAAATAATATTTATCACTGTGGCTTAATACATGGGATATCATTTGTAAATAGTTCTGAATTTTACAAAATTACCTTTACATTATGTTCTCTAATCCATTTTAACCCTCATATGGTAGAAACAACGATTGAGTACTGTACATAGGAATAAATTAGCAGTAAATTGTTGTATCGCATCGCTTTTCCCCAGTTAGGGTCGCCACAGTGGAACTCCGTCGTAAGTCGTAGATTAAACGAATTCAGCCGAGCAGCTTAGGGAAAGTATGCCATTACGTGTTTCCAGAGGTTACAGAATGACGGAATGTCTTTGGACACAAGTACCAGACCGACCAAATTTTAATTCATGTTGTCTCTGAGAACATTGTAGGAAGAGTTGGGGAGCCTAAGAATGAGAGTTTATGTAAATTTCTGGTGTGTTCAGTCTCAAAATGTTAATGTTGTAGTTAAGAAATGCTATATAAAGTAAATTCATTAATAGTTACATGTATGTCTATCATAAAGGTTATATTAGAGGAAAAGTGCTGAGCTGGTAAGCAGTTATCATAAAAACTATATGTAGGGCTGGGAGATGCTAGTTAAGTTTGATATTCAGATATTGTTGAATTCAAGTTGTGAAGTATTGGATTCTGAATAAAGAAAAACAGTTTGATGATATGGTAAGCTAAAGATAACAGTGGCATTTACCCTGGAAATATACAGGAACAGAGCCATTGATTTGCTAGGTGAAGTTTTAGTTATATTTTACACGAGTTTGCATTCAGAATGGATTTGAATGGTAGTGAGTTGTGGTTCCATAACATAGCTACTCTGTTTGAATATAGAGGATGACCTGCAGTATTTGATTATGTGATTATAGTGATTAGTGATTTTTTTCTCTAGAGCATAAAATTCTATTGTGGGAGTAATGTTGTATGAAGATTTTAAGGACTGGGCATTTTTCTAGCTTACAGAGATGAACGTGTATTATAGTTAGCTGAGAGTTTGGCTATTTTAGTATAACATTGCTGAAGTTTGGACAGTTATGAAACATGAAGTTTCGTGAAGATTGAGGCAGCTTAGAGGAGAGATGGCAGTAAGAAAGTAGAGTTTATGAGTCTTCTGGCTATGTCAGTAAGGTAACTTTTTACTCTGTATAATGTACCTAGTAATTGTTGAGTTTTATAACCACATGTAATACATGGTAGGCCAGTCTCAACTGGTCATTTAGCATTATACCTAGTAATTTTGTGCTGTTTACCATTCAATCATGGTGTTGTTGCATAGACAAAAGTGAATACTGCTGTTTTGGTAGAGATGTGTTTTGGGGAAAAGAGCAGCAATTTTGTTTATTAGGGATTTAGTAGCAGTTGTGAATTATTTGGCCATGTTTCAATCAATATGAAGGACTGTTGTGTAAGGTGTAGGGAGTTCAAAGAGAAATTTAGCAGAGCAGATTAGGGTCAAGTCATCAGTGTATTGAACTAGGGTAGTATTTTTGTAGCAGTGTTAAAAAGAATGGGGCCTAGTATAGATCCTTGTGGGACATCAAGAGTTACAGGCAAGAAAGTGGAGAAATCTTTTTTAATTCCACTGCTTGTTCTCTGAGAACCATTGTAGTGAAGAGTTGGTGAGCCCTAAGAATGAGAGTTTATGTAAAAGTTTCTGGTGTGTTACAGTCTCAAAAAGTTTTAATATGTCTTGGAAGATGGTGGAGACTAGGCTTCTAAAATTCCTATGGATGTTGACAGTATTTACAAAATTTAGCAAAGCAGTAATTAAGCAGTGATGAGGATATTTTTGGTATATCTGTATTGTATCTACCCTTTGCACAGTGGAATAATATTTTGTCCATAGACAGGAGGCAGTATTTTCATTTATGTTCGATTTAGCAGAATTAAACCAGATATGCAATAGCCTCAGCTGCTATTTTAAGATATTTGGCAGGTAGTCTGACATGGACAGCTGTGGTAGACTTTGATTTTTTGAGGGACATTTTGATGGTATCTGTACAAACTTGGAAGGAGAATCATGAAAGGAGGTTATTTGTTGACTACAGACATCAAGAGCTTGATTACTCACCTGGTAGGTTAATGACTGTGCAGTCTGCATAAAGTGGTTATTGAATGCTTTGGATATGGCAATACTTTCTTTATGTGTTTTTGCTGTTGGCTGTATAGCTTGTCCTGGATTTAACAGTTTACTGGATTGGTGAGTATATGTGTGTACATGTTTTGAATGGTTGAGTGGCAGGCTTTCTTATCTTTGATGATAAGCTGTTTTGTAGATTTTTTTAGTTGTCTATATGCTGCTAAAGTGGGAGCTGTATTATTTTCTTTGCCCAGACTTTTTATGCATTGCCTCTTTGTTTCCTGAGATATTTAATTGCTAAAGATAGCCATGAGGCAGAATTGCTTCATAGGTTCATTGGATGATACTAGGCTATTGACCCGGAGGTCCTTATAAGCCTAGCCAAGAATTTTGCCCATGTTCCCACAAAGTCAACACCTGTTTCCCCTCTTGGCTTTGTATCTTTTTATTCAGAGGGGACAAAAGTGTTTAGAATATCTAGGAAGATTTTATTGAACTCACAAGACAGCATATTCTATGGGGAGAGTCTTTAGTGATCACAGCTAAGGAAAAGTAATGCATTAATAAAAATGGCTTAATGAAAAGTAGTACATTTTCTAACCAGTCTGTAATGATGGGTGATGTAGCTATCCCATCACGTTCGCAGTCATCTGCATTTAATAAGCCACATTTCTCAGCATAACTTTAACCAGAAAAAAAAAAGAGATCACAGAAGTAGGACAGCTAACATAAAGCCATCTCTTACAACACTATCACAAAATCCATGCATGGCTTCATAATTAAAAACTTGGCTGACAGTTTACAGATACCTGTTTTGCGAAATATAATTTCGTACATGCTTTTTATTCTTTATTTGGTATCACCAATGTGTATAGTGTTGGAAAATATAGGTACAGGACTAGCATAGGAATTACTGGCCATTCTTGAATTGTTAAACTTTAATGGGATGAAGCCCTAACTATGGCACAGCCAACCTTGGTTGGAATTGTGGCTGGGCAACTGATGGAATGGCAGTGAAGCATTGGTGCTATCCTCCCTGCTGGGAGGGCAGTTCCATGGGTGTTCCTGCAAGGGTCTATATCACATAATCGAAAGCTGATAACTTCAAAGCTCAAAACCGTGAATTTCAAACCTCGAAAGCTGACAACATCGAATCCACCAAAAAAACCCCTAGTTACCCAAAACAAAAAACAAAATGCTCTATGCAGGGGGGCAAGCCCCCCTGCACCCCCTGCACCCCCCACTACTTAAATATATCAACTCCAAGATCGCACTACAGTGCAGTAAAGGGAAATCTTCCCTTCCTGCACTCTATGGCGATCTCCGATCTACGGTTCAGCGTTTTTGAACTTCGAGGTTTGAAGTTCGGAGTTTTGTGCTTCGGAGTTAACAGCTTTCAAGCTTATGATATAAACTCTTCCTTCAATGATCCCTGGGCAAGAAAGGGGATATCATTATTGGGAGGTGTGATCTAAAGAGAGGGATAGAGTGCTGGATATGGCTGACCTGCTGCAAAGGTGGGTCAACATGCCACACATCCTCACTGCATGCCTACCCACCCCAGACATTATCACAAGGACCATAGAAGGGAGAAAGTAACAAGGTAGGTCATAAAGTGAAATAAAAAAGACTGTTTCATCTCATTAGCTGCAACCCAAGGATGCTTTTAAGGTGTGTATATGCCATGACCCTATAGAAGATAGTCCAAGAGGTAGGAGGTGGCTTGTAGACCCAGCAATGGATGTGGGTCACTGAGAAGGAGGACAGTAAGTTGATGCAGTGGGATGGACCCCCCCCCCCCCTGAAAAAAAACAGCGTATAGATCAGCTTAGTGATGGAATCAGTTTTCTGACATTTTTGTATCTGGTATTATTAAATATTACTTCTGTCAGCAGTGGGCTGTACACTTAGGGAAAATAGTGCCATTGTTCATTTTTATATCATAATTTTAAGAGTATATTGAAAATATTTCCAGCTATGCACATTCTTGTAATGCAGGCTATACAATGGTGAGTGGTATTAGATCTCTAATTTTCTTAGAATAAAAGCTATTGACTGTTACAGCTTATTCACCCAGGAATATGCTCTCCTCTGCTTTTACATCCAAAGTGAAGATTCAAAAAATCCAGATGAGTTTGTTGGAACCAAACATATCAATAAACTTTATAACAGGAAACAAGGTATTTTTAGACCTTAAAAAATGTATTCACAGTGGATTTTTCAGATATTTTGAAAATCTTGAAGAGGTCTTGCATATTGCATTAAATATTCCAAGACTTTATATGAATCTCCTACTGTTCCTAAAATGAGTCACAGTAAAACAAATATATAACCACAGCAGATTATCTTACACAGTCTGGGCAGTATGATATTTTAGTTTTTACTTGTTTGGAAACAAGTTTGATGACCTAAACGTTTCAGTTTTAACTGCAAGTGATACAATAGGGTTATAGACTGAAAGAGTCTAACTAGCCAATTGCTTGAGGTTATGAAAAAGCTGATGATACACCAGGAATATATTTCATTCCCAAAGCATGCAAACTGTAGTTTAACAGTTTTATCAGGATAGAAAGTCTCTGTGTTATATGCCTATCTGTTCAGATTTTAGTATTTATGTTTATTTTAAAAAGCCAACTGGGTCTCATTTTCAAAATAATAAATGCAACTTAAAGACAAAACATATAAATCAGGGGTCTTACACTGCCCTACATTTGGAAACAAGTCATCCAAAAGACAGCTACAGTGAAAATGACGATAAAGGATTTAACCTTACATAAGTTTTGGTTCCTGGTTCCTTCTACTGCAAAAAAAAATATATATATATATATATATATATATATATATATATATATATATATATATATATATATACATATATCATCATCAGCCCCCTTTTCCCATTTTTTCTACATGGGGTTGGGGTATCATGTTAACTGTCGCCAACTCTCTCGGTTCAGTGCCACACTCCTGCCTTCTTCAACACTCATGCCTGACTGTCACAGATCTTCTTCCACACAATCCATCCACCTCTTTGCTGGATGTCCTTGTTTCCTCTTACCTTCTTCTTGTTTGTCCCAAATCTTCCACACCAGATTGTCTTCTGCTTTTCTGCACGTGTCCAAACCACCATAATCTGTTGTCTTTGATCTTTTCTGCAATTGGAGTAACTTGAAAGAACCTGAAGATACATCTCACACACACACACACACACACACACACACACACACACACACACACACACACACACACACACACACATACATATATATATTTGATGGCCAAGATATTTTTCTAAATAAGCACACATGAAGCAATTTACTACAGAATATATTTAACCAGTCTTCTGAGGAGAGTGATGAAAAATTAAGGGGACCCACTCATTACTGCATGAATAATAAAGTAAACACACAATTTGCATGTGTTTTCCTGGCTGTTTGAGTTACATTGCAGCCAAAGGAAAACTATGGTCAGCATATGCTCAGCATATGTTTCAAGTGAATATTTAATAATCTTGTAAACTGTGATGGGAAATTATTAATATAATAGATAGGGCCAGAACCCCCAAGCAAATGCCAAGTGTTGAGCATTTCCTAATATTACCGGTTAATTTATAGTATGTGTACCAAATGACTAGAGTAGTCAAATATCCCTGCATTCTGTACTAATCTCTAGGTGCCCACAGCATGATGCCCACTTTACAGTTACCTGAAAATTTTGAAATCCAGATATTGTAGGTGTTTAGTAATAAATATGGCAAACAATAATGAGCTTAACATTTATCACTGTGGCTTAATACATGGGATATCATTTGTAAATAGTTCTGAATTTTACAAAATTACCTTTACATTATGTTCCCTAATCCATTTTTAACCCTCATATGAAACAACGATTGAGTACTGTACATAGGAATAAATTAGCAGTAAATTGTTGTATCGTACGGCTTTTCCCAGTTAGGGGTCGCCACAGTGGAACTCCGGTCCGCTAATGATTGGCAGTAGATTTTTACATACCGAATTGCCAGCCCTGATGCACAGCCTTCAACGAAAGTATGCCCATTCACGCATGTTTCCACACAGAAGACGCTTTAGCTGAGAATCGAACAGGACAATGTCTTACTGTGAGGCGACAACGCTACCGCAGCACCACCACCATAAGTTTGAAATAAAATTGTTCAAGTATCAAATGGAAATAAAGGAACTTCAATATGTAAGGTTACGCACTTTGGTCTATATTACATGCAATAGACTTATTCAGAACCATATAAAAAACAT
>NC_056750.1:527416039-527563539 GCF_019279795.1 Protopterus annectens | reverse complement strand
AGGTCAAGATAACTTCAAAGGCTAAGGACAATGACAAGGCTACTATAACTATGCGTGAAACCTCAAAGTCATCACAAAGCAGTTTGCCAAACTGGTGGTCAATAATGCCACCTTCACTGAGCAGAGCAACATTGTGAATTTGCTGGCTAGACAATTTCAGCAAAAACTTCACCCCCACTCCATCCTGCCTCCCTCAATTAAATACCTACTAACACAACCCCCTCAACTAATGACAGGGAACAGGTCCTTGTGGTGCTTTTTATGGTTAAAATCACAGCCACAATGGGCCCTGACAAGATTTCTGGATGCCTCCTAAATAGTTTGAAACATGACCTATCTGGAAAACTTGAGTCAGTGTTTGTACCTCAAAGCAGTCTTTGAACCAAAAGCATGAAGAACTGCAATAACTATCCCACTTCACAAGGGTGTACTATCAACTGACCACAGGAACTATAGACCCAATATTCTAATTAGTATAATATGCAAGCCATGCAATGAATTTTCATAGCAATGATAAACAAAGACATAGGCCACCTTCAGACAGTGAACTCAACCCATTGTGGCTCTGTAAAGGGAAGGTCATGCCTATTAAACCTGGTGACCTTTTCTGAAAAGGTCACCAAGACAACAGATGAGGGGAATATGGTGCATACCACCCACCTGGATCTGGGCACAGATACATTAACTCACTTAGGTATAGCTGACAAGCTCACTGAACTGGCCATAAACTCCCACATAGCTTGCTGGATTGCCAACTGGCTCACAGACAGGACCCAGGAAATCAAGATTGGTGAAACCAACTCAACTAGGAGAGTGGTTGCCAGCAGGGCACCTCTGAGCTCCATGCTGGGACAATTCTTATTTGGCATCTACATCTTGTAGGTAGAGGCTAATGTCAAGGACTTTTGCCTGACCAAGTTTGCAGATGACTACAAATTGGGAGCTATAACAGAGTCTCCCCATGACACAAGTATCTTACAAGAGGGTCTAACACAAATGACTGGTGCCAAAGTCACAGATTAACATTCAATGCCAAGAAATTGGCATTTTAGTGCCTTATGGTAAAACTGCCAACCATGCTAATTACTCCACTGATAAGACACCCTTAAGAGTTGGTCCAGTAGTCAAGGATCTGGGAACATATATAGACAGCAAACTGGTCTTTGACCAACATGTTGCTCAGGTAGTAAGTAAATCATTCTGTCTCAACCAACTTATAATTAAGGGCACCCGGGTCCAAGGAAGTCATAGTGCCACTTTATTCAGCCCTTTTCAGACTCATCTTTGAGCATAATTCTCCCTTTGACATATATCTGACCAGACATATGCAACAGTTGGAATACCAACAAAGGTTCCTTACCAGGACAGTTCAGGGAATAAATACCTTGTCCTATGCAGACTTCTTAAAGCCCTATCGCTATACTCGATCTCCTACAGGTTACTGAGAGGAGTTCTTTGCCTGGCATACAAGGCATTCTCAATGCCAGCTCTGACGGACCTTTTGCATATCTGCAAAATGAACACCATCAGAACCACTAGATCCAATGATTTAAATTTTGCTTGTGACATAAATAAGACATGTTGGTAAGACAGATATGTGTTTCATAGGATCCCTATGCTTTGGAACAAGCTACCCATCCATGTGAATCAGAGTCCATCCCTAACCCTATTTAAGTATGATCTTGACCATTGGAAGGAAATCAGAAATTCACCCCAAGTCTGGCCCCCATGTCTCTGATAGACAGAGGCAGAAAGTAACTATACCCAAACTAACATACCCCCTCGAATAACCTCTAGAAACTTCCTAATGAACATACCCTCTCCTAATAAAAGCCTATTGTACATTGGGACACAATTGGGTTGGGTTGCACAGCTAGGCGTATAAAGGCCCTGGTGGTCATTACCCTAGTATATACCTATGAATCTATGAACCTATAATCAGATGTTACTACCATCATTTGTTTTAAGAAAAACTTGGATTATTTATGTTTATGGATTTGCCACCTCTTGTTGTATTTTTCTGATATAAATTAATCCAAAATGGTCAACAATATGGTGTAGGTTAACAACATAACTAGGCAAGTATGCACACCAAACAATCCATTAAAAAAGAAATGCTTTAATATTTGCAATTTTCTTAATTAAACATAGTGCACTAGATAGTAATTTGTTGGTATTATCACATTAGATTTTATTTAAATTATATCAAGTTAACCCATTTTCAAAGACTATAATTTCTAGTAAGATGTGAAAACGTACCACTTACATAATTAACATAACTGTATTATAGAATAAATTCATATTCAAAGAAAATTGTGGCCTTCCAAAATATTTGCTCCCATATGTTTCAGTCACCATTGCCTTAGTAACTTGTTAATGGAAACTATTTTTGAAATATAGGCATTAATTTGAGAAAGGCAAATGTGTTTCAGCCCTGCTGACCATTTTGCTTCCCTGACCATAATATTTAATAACCCATTCATTCCTCTACAAAGGGAGAGCTAATCCATGCATTCCATGAATCTAGCTAGCACCTTAACCATACTGAGAAACTGCAATTTAATGAGGTGGTATTGCTGGAGGAATTTCTAACAATTAAAAGGATTTTGATGTTTTTGAAGCCAACAGAGAGTACACCATCCATTCTCTTAAAGGTAAAAACAACTTCAGCTGACACTTCCATTGTACATATTTGGTCACACTTTAATATCAAGAAATGACACTGGTAATCTAACAAGTACCCATCCTGCTGAATTATCCAATAAACCTAAGAATTATTATTCACTGATTTATTTAGTATGATACATTTATCTCATATACAACTAGTTATATTCCAACAGACAATAACAAGTGGCTGTGAATTGTGAAATATCTAAAAAAGGTATCAAATGACTGTAAGAATAATTTAACAACAAATGATTTGTTCAGTTTAACACTGGTTCCAACTGAAGCAAATAGAAATGGCTCAAACAATTATAAAGGTGTTCATGGCTGTGATTGTTCAAACAATTGTACAGGTGTTCATGGCTGTAGTAGTATTTGTACTAATTTACCAGTTATGTGTTTTTAGTCAAATGTACCAAGTGATAATAATTCAAGTAGTCCATTATATGTGAAATCAAAGGAAATGTTTATTACAAAATTAAGTAATTCCAAAGGATTCAATAAAGTCAGTGTAGGCTTCACACAGAGTCTACACAGAGTTCAGATGTTTGCACGATGGTGCACGGGGAGTGGCAGTGTGCAAGGCATATTAATAATGCGTGGAGTGCCTAAGTTAGGTTTTGTGGCTGGCAACAGTGTTGCTGTCCAGGAAACTGGGTAAATGAACATGGCTACAATTCTGAATAATGCAGAGCACCTACACTCCGTGGATTTGTGCAGAATGCCACAATGACCTTAGACCTTCACATATAGTTGTGAATCTGTTAGTGCAACATATCTCCACAACGGCCAACATAATACTGAGAAATTTACTCTGAAATAGGGACATATTTGCCATAGATGTTGCATTGATGCTGTAGAATGAAACTCAAACATACCTGTCATCCTCTTTGAGCAAGATATGTGGAAAAGGCATACATAATGCGGGGGGGGGGGAGGTAAAAACATATGGACAGATTTTTAATATTGCACTTTCAAACTTAGAAAATTGATAGAATAAATATGTTCTACATTAAAATGAAGTTCCTGAAGAGCATGAAGTTTGAAACTCAAATGTCAGTCATCAATTTTTGAATTCACTCCGCAATGACATGCCAATGATTTGCCAGAAAACAAAAATGTTATGAGAAAAAGATCACAAATATGAAGCAAAAACAGCACATTATGCACAGATCAGGACAGTTGATAGGTAGTCACTCAAATTTATGTATTATTGAGTCACATCAGTCCAGAGATCATCCCAGTGACATGGCAGAAAGCCATAAATTTGATAAGGAAAACATCTGGACATCCTGGGAATATCTGGACATTTGAGAGGTATGAATGTGAAGTATATGGTCCAAACACAGTGCAGGACAATGTGCCTACAGCACATCCCTTTCCTTGCATTCTCTACTGAAACTGTGTTAATGGTCTGAACAGGACATGGACTGCCATGTAAAATGATCACTGAGGAGAAGTGTGTGTATTGAATAGCGACACACAGATGAATTGTAGGAATGAACACAGGGAAGGAGAACAGGTGAAACGCCCTCATGTACAGCAGAGAAGGGAATGTCAATGGAAGATGGATACAGCACAACACCAAGCACATATCTATATGGTACAGAAGTGACTGTACAAAGAACATGTGTTGTCTGTGACTGTCACACAAGGTGGCATAACAATGAGGAGGATGTCTGAGTGAGATAAGCATCCTTACATGAATAATGCAGAGGACATCTATCAGGGACTTGACATAGAATTAGGGTAGGGTTCATATTGTGGAGCTGTGCAAATTAATATGCCTGAATAAGCTTGTACTCTCAGAAGAGGTCTCCATCAAGGTGGCCACAGGTAAAGAGTCATGGAAAACATTACAAGAACCAACCACAATCATGGACACTATCAGAATAATGCCACCACTAACCCCATGTCTTTAGCATAACATATGTGATGAGGAGTGTTAAGAGATGAGCCTCTACACACACACACACTTTAACAACTATAAGGATACATCCACAGTCTATGAGCGTAACCGCGCACACTATCCTAGCACTATAATATATGCAGGAGGTGTTAGTAGGGTCACGGCTATACCTGTGTGCAACAGTATGGGCAATACAGGCTTGTTGCCTTGTGTGCATGGTTTTTATATATATATATATATATATATATATATATATATATATATATATATATATATATATATATATATATATATATATATATATATATATATATATATATATATATATATATATATTCACTTTATAATCTTGAAATATTGAAATATCGAATGTCAGTATCTTGAGACTATAAAGCTGAAAACTCACAAACCCGAAACCCCAAAACTGCAAAATTCGAAATGGTGAATGTTAAAAAAAACACTACACCATACAAACAAACACAAATACACCTACCTCCCAACACTACAACAAACCAAAACAACACACACGAACACAACAAAACAAACACACACACACCTACCCTTCTTCTAGGCAGGAGGGCAAGCCGTCCTGCACCCCCCACACCCCTGCTGCTTATATATAATAACTCTGAGGTTGCACTAAATACCGAAAGACAGTAAACCCACCACCACACATTCTACACCCCCTTGCACAAACACACATAACATACATACAAACACCACCACTCTCAACACTTACACACTCACACTCATACCTTCCTACCCTAACGCACACTTAAAACTACTCAGCACACTCACATACACACAAACCCTCCCCAAAACCCTTAAAAAACATAACACTTTCCTAATGCGCCATCAGTACTATCTGTTCGACATTTCCAGGTTCGATATTCTGCAATTTCACTCAACTGCAGTTTCAACACTTTGGTCTCGGGATTCCAAAGTGAACCTATATATGTATATATAAAATATGGCGCAATCCACACTGTCAGAAATGATATACATGCCATTAATGTTATCAAGCACCTACGTCTGTAGTGTGTGCATAAGCAGAACAGGCAGCACACATACATCTGGTGTATGACATTCTGCACCATCAGACAATAATGTATATTCCAGAGAAAGAATATCTATATATGGCCAATAAGTTGTGTGACAGTACACTGTGGCAAAAGTGGTACATTTCAGTTACACATCACTGGAAGATCTGTAGGGAGGTATGTAAAGAAGGGTGCATTGTATAGTTATTGGTGTGATGAAGGCTGGGAACCATGAAGGTATTATGGCCTCTGATGTGCATGTCCTTCACATACACAGTACTTGTGTTGAATTCAAGGGTGTAGTCAAGCAAAATCCACTTTTTTGCATCTCTACAAAGTTAATCCAGCTTGAAACAACCCAATTCACTTTCTCTGAAGCCAATGACAATGCTAGGAGAGTTTCAGCAAGGTATCTTGCATGTTTCTGTCTTAAATCCATCTAGAAACAAACCCCCCATTTTATTTTGCAGGCCTCGAGGTCCGTTTATCGTTTCGGCATTCCATTTCCCATAATCCTCTTCAAAACCATGAAGTTTCTTGATCCTTTCACCTTCCAACTCTATGATGTCATCACTGACTTGTTTCCTGCCCCAATATATCTCTGGGAATGGAATATATGCTAAAATTGGTCGGGAAAGCTGAAAAAGCAATTCTTAACTATTTTCTAACACAGCATTCCCTTTCTCATCAAAGGAACAATGAAGCAGGAAAGTCTGTCTTCAGCCACTATATATCAAAAAACTGGAACTCCCTTCCTGTCAACATAACTGAAGGCAAATCCCCCACCCAGTTCAAAAACCTAGTCAAAGCTCACTTCATAAATAACAGACTATGCTCTTGCATCCGCCCTGGCTAATATGTCATTTCTGAAATTTCACCTTACTTAAGACTGTCAAACTACTAACTCAGACCTCTGTACCCACTTAACACTGTTAATCAATTGCACAGCCTAACTCTCCAGTGGTTGGTGTAAACTACCACAGGAATGCTATTCTTTCCACTATCTCCTAAACTTAATACCCATAGTGCCAAGTATACGTATCCTAACTCATAAATCAAATCTCATATCATAATGATGTCCTCCTCATCAATATCCAGAAACACCTATTCTCAAGGATCTTTTCATCTTCTCTTTTACTTTCCCTTGAAAATATACTATTCCAAGATTGTCATGCTTTGTAATATTTTAAAAAGTAAATAGTATATAGTAACAAATAAATGTATCCTACCTACTAAGAAATATTGTATGACTATGTCATGTTTTTTGTCTGTAATAAATTGTACTCTTGGAGCTTTTCTCCCCGGGCCTCCACTGAAAATGGACTTGTATCCATTTGGACACTCCCGTTCAACATATGTAAAATAAAATAAAATAAAAATAAATAAATAAAACATATTACCAGCATAGTTATAAATGTGAAAATATGCAGTAGCATGAAAGATTACAATAAGTCTTTTACAATGTGAATATATAGATTGTTTGGAACTTCAAAGTTTGTTTCTCCCAAAGTGCTTCTCTTAGAGCTGCACTATAGAAAATGTTGTTTGGTTACTTTATAATATCTTTAGCAATGGTAAGAAGTATAACATATAAGTGCCTGCTGATATCAACTTTCTTTAAGCATTTACTCTCTCTTAGCGTATACATACCATGTAATTAAACAACTAACTTATTAACATAATAGGTCTGATAGTAAACATACTTTAAATACCAATAACAAAAGGGGCAGGCTTTGCACAGTTTGTAGTTGATTATTGTTCACATTTGGAACATTCTGGGTATTTTTGACATCCTCTACTCAATGTATATATCACTTCAGCTCAAATTCTAACTGTTTTTGCTTCCCAATACATACAGAGCCACTAAAACAGAGGGATGGGTGGTTAGGCACCTACATAGGGTCAAGGAGTTTAGAAGTCACTTCATCTGTGTTAAAGCTTAACACAAAAACAGACAAGCTATATTCTACTTTTTTGCTTATCAATCAATAAAGAACCTTACAAGCAAATTACAAAATGATATCAACAGATTCAAGGAATGTTAAGGGGATATTGGATAAAAAAAAATAAATTTAATCATGCATCTCACATATCAAACTAAGTCCAAAGTAACCTGCAAGAAACTCACTTGGATAGTCAACTCCGGGATAAGGAAAGGAAAAGGAAATGGGTTACGCAAATAATTACTGCAGGTCATAACTCGTTATCTAGGGGAGCAGCCATTATAATAACGCAATCTTTCCAAGGAGAGATCACTTCTATTAAAACTGACCCTAATGGAACATGGGCTTTAGTTACTAGTGAATATCATACCCTAAAGAAACCTCTACTCTTTGTCAATATATACAGCCCCTGCTCAAATCAACATCTCTTCATTTATATTCCCCCGGATTCACGAATCCTCCGTGTAAGACTAAATAAGTCTTACTCAGAGGCTGCAGTTATACGGTATGACATCAGCGTGCCATGAATATTCATGAGGGCATGCTGACTCTACCCCAAGTCTAACACAGACCATGCAGGCAAGCAGGGGGAGTGTCCGACTGCCGAGCAGTCTAAAGGTCCACGCCCCTGCAAGTGTGTGAAATGCAAAATGTCAACACACAAGAGTGTGTCCTCTCAAATGTCCATGTACCCAACACCACACTCCCTGACATTGTAAACCCCCAGCACAGTTATAAAAAGTAAAACATTAAATTTTTTTTTCTAATTCCCAATACAGCTGCTTGTATTTGCGCATGTGTGCCCGGGTGTGCCCATTGCTTAGCTGCAGTTAGCAATCTCGACATGGAAGAGCATGATAAGGAAAGTGTATCAAATTACACCAAAATAGTAATAGCGTAGTGGTAGAGTGTTCGCACAAAGAGGAGGCATTCACGGTTCGGGTCCCACCACTCTCCTTCCTATTTTATGTTCAAAATGAGTATATGAAATAATTCCTGACATATATGATTAAACTTTTACTAAAAGCATTGAAATGGCCTATGTATCAGTAAACAAAATGTATATTTATAAAGGAACCTGACATATAATTGTCCGCAGTTAAGCAACGCTTTACCCAGCGCAATATAATTGCCCACAGTTAAGCAACGCTTTGCCCAGCATAATATAGTTGCCCATAGTTAAGCAGCGCTTTGCCCAGTGCAATATAGTTGTCCATAGTTAAGCAGCGCTTTACCCAGAGCAATGTAGTTGCTTATAGCTAAATAGTGCTTTACCCAGCACAATCGGTTTGCGCAGAAGTGTGCGCCGCACCAACCAGCGCACCATCAGGCAACGTGGAGCAATGTAGCAAAGTTGCTTAAACACAGCTACACCCCCTAACCTGTCTGGACAGTAGTAAAATAAAAAGCAATGACAAGGTTCATAAGCCACAAAGCCACGATACATCCACTGTATATATATATATATATATATATATATATATATATATATATGTATATATATAGATATATATATAGATATATATATAGATATATATATATATATATATATATATATATATACAGATATATATATATATTGCGCAGGTCTGCAGTCAGCCAAGAATTTTCAAAAATGGCCAATCACAAAAAAGTGCGGGAAATGCGGCATATTTAAGCTCCATAAGCGGGAATACTCACCATAACTGATTGTAGCTCCCATCTGCAGTTAGAATGTCTGGTGCTGGAGAGGGTACTCGCTTTAGAGCACAACGCTGGGGCATCGAGGAGTCAAAATACATGGTTTGGCTCCTAGTCCATCGTCATGAGTCTCGACTCCTACAGGGCCAGTTCCAAGGGATGGAGTATAAGGCAGAGGCTTGGAACCGGATGGCTCATGAACTCACCAGTGCCACAGGCATCCCTCAGACTGGTGAGCAGGTCTGTCACCACCATGCAGACCTGAAGAGACAGAAGCAGGACCTTCTGAACCAATGGATCCAGGAGGCCCGTCATATGCAAGATGCCCCACTACTAAGTAGGTAGCCATGGAATGCAGTATGTAAGACATGCTAATATAGTCTAAATAATGGATAGGTATGTCTCAATATCCCTTCATTTACTTCACAGCTGCAGGTGTCCATGCTATGAATCAGCAAGCCTATGCAGATAGGCTGCTAAGGCTGTGCCACCAGGCAGGTTAGTAATTATTCTGCATGTATTGTTATATAATATATGTGAGAGAGCATGACAAAAGTGTTGTAGCCCAATAATACAGCTATAAAATGCCCTGAATGAATTGTCTGCATGTACTGTTATATGACATAAGTCAGACAGCCAGAAATAGAGTATACTAACCCAGCAATAAAGGTAAAATAAGTCTGGAATACTATCTCTGCATGTACTGCCATATACTATAAGTGAGCAAGCCTGAAAAAGAGTGTTGTAACCTATCAATAAAGGTATAATATGTCCTGAATAGGTCTTCCGTATGCACTGTAATATCAAATAAAGGAGAGAGCCTGTAGAAAAGAGTGTTCAATGTAATTAATAAAGGTATAATACTTGGAGTGTGTCTGTGTCACTTACTTTGAAAAGTTGTTGTACCCTTGCATTAAATAAATAGTACTGTTGTATTAGGTGCTGTCATCCCACAGTTGTGCAGTCCCATATGAAGTGGATGAAGGAAGTGCCAGTAGCTGTGAAGCATATAACATTTATTCCCTGAATAAATTCTCTGCATGTACTGTTATATAACGTAAGTCAGAGAGCCAGGAATAGAGTGTAGTAACCCATTAATAAAGGTAAAATAAGTTTGGAATACTATCTCTGCATGTACTGTCATATAAAATAAGTGAGCGAGCCTGAAAAAGAGTGTTGTAACCTATCAATAAAGGAATACTATGTCCTGAATAGATCTTCTGTATGCACTGTAATATCAAATAAAGGAGAGAGCCTGTAAAGAGTGTTTAATGTGAATAATAAAGGTATAATACTTGAAGTGTGTCTGTGTCAGTTACTTAGAAATGTTGTTGTACCCTTGCATTAAATAAATAGTACTGTTGCATTAAGTGCTGTCAACCCACAGTTGTGCAATCTCATATAAAGTGGATGAAGGAAGTGCCATTAGCTGTGAAGCATATAACAGTCCTCAAAAGTTGTTAAATGGCTGTCATGCATAGGTAAATCTGGCACATGAGTAGCTTGTCAAGGTGTTCCCCAGAAATGTGAGTGTGCTACATGACATGTAGGGTTCTGTAGAAAATTAAGTGAAAATGTCACACAAACACATCCAGATGTGTAGGTACATAAATATAAAAATAAAATACAAGTATGTAGCAGTAACATCTGCATCTTGGACAGTTACTATGTCAGATATAGGTCAGGTATATAATGAACTCGACAAACCCATTACACAATCTAATGCATGTTGCCTAGTGTAATAATACATGTAGGGGATATACACCTGCAGTCAATAGGAATGCAGAGTAGAGTTAAAGTACTAATAAGATGTTAATGGAGGTTTCTTATTACACCCTACTCCACGTGCATAAACAATGCAATTCCACACCTCAATGAGTATGTCTAATCTCAAAACATTTGTTGGGACATATGTTCTATTGTTCTATAAAAATCAGCATTTACTTTGATGCATGTCCCCTGTTAAAACACCACAATCTTGGTGGCCTGTTGCTACCAATCATCCCTGCATGCTGTTGTAATGTCCACTGTCGTTCAATATATGCGTATGTTATGGTTGCTGTTCAACTGTTGTAACCCTGGTGTGTTGGGTTAATGGGAATATTACTGCATGCTGTTACAATTAATTTGGAATGCTGTTGTCTATATTGTAATTAAACACACCTAATCACAGAACGTATGGGAAGGCCGATCCCAGTGGACCCACCTGTCCCTCCTCAGCTGGACGATTGCACCTGGCACCAGCAGGTCTGGTGCCCAGCCTGGGCTACCCTCATCCGTTGGTCCTGTGCCACCTTCAGGTGGAAGCGCTACAGGGGATGGGGCTCATCCCCCCCTGCAAGCATGGGCGGAGAAGGGCCACCTGTCACCCTCTGAAGGATCCAGGTTGTGGTGCGTAGGGAGATCAAGTATTTAGTCGCTGATCCCCTATGCCAGCTCAAGGCGAGAGTGGCGCGACTCACGGGTGAGCCTGCCCCTCCTACACAGCCCCCAGCACAATGACCCTCGGGTCTGTGAAGGTTCAGTGGTGACTGCCCATGGGTGGGGATCTCAGTCCCACTGTTACCATTTGTGGACTCATGTCCCTGTCAATTGTGTTCACCCACCCCATGTGTCATATTCCGCCCCTGTATGCTTCTTGTTTGTCTTGTCTGTTTACCTCCCCAAATATACCTACTTCCTCTACCTCACTTTCCACTCTCACCTGAAAAAAAAAAAGGGCAATCAGTATCCACAAAAAAATTACGCCCCATACATAGCTGCCCATTTCGCACACATGTCCGCTGGACATGTAAACTGATAATTATAATTGGCAGTGCAACATACTTTGTTGTCCTCACCCCTCTCCCAGGGGTGGAAGGATTTAAATTTCACTCCAAATTCATTGCATATGCACAGCTGTTGCTGGTAAAGAAATGGGCAGCTATGGACCTTCCCTACACCTGTCCTGCACATCCCGAGCTTTTTTTCCTACTGTCTTTCCCTCTTTGTGTCCCCTTTTTCACCACTTTCTTATCTCCCCATTTTCTTTTCTTTTCTTTCAAAGAGATTAGCATGGGGGTTAGCGGGAGTAAGCTGTTTTAAGCAGTAGTTAGCGGGTTTGAGCGAGTGTGCGCATGTGTGCGCTTAGCTAAGCATCGCTAAGCGTCGCGCAAACCCACGTAAACCCACTTACAACCGCTTAAAATTGCCTTAGTCACTCTATGTCAGGGCCCGTGTTCTGTTCAGCAGCAAAACAAAATACCTCTCTCAGTCTCGAACCCCAGACTTTGGACACACTCGACTGCATGAAGTACCACTAAGCCACAACATATATACAATAACTTGGTGCTGAAAAAAATATATCATGCATTACAATGAGTGAGTGTAAAGGAAAAATAGGAAGGCCATAACACAAAGCTTGTTCTGTGGATCATTACCAGCAATTGTTGTGGAATTGCATTACATGAGTGTGATGTGAGAAGCAGCCATTCAAGCAGCAAATAATGTTACAGAGGCACTTTACAACCCCCACACAGTATCATAGCAGGACAAACCCTGGCATATCTGAGTAGGGCAGAGGCCATACCTCCTAACTGTGACAACTTTCCAGGGATGTCCCTGATTGTGAAACATATTTTAGCTGTGTCCCTCCGAATCCCTCAGAAAAGTACTGATGTCAGTCAGAAAGGTGGGGTATTACACAGTGAATACTGCCAATAATAACAGTAGACACTGCTTGTACTTCACGAAAGGAGTACTAATCCATAGGCACTGCTTCAATGAAGTCTACACCTACTGTCCCTATTATGTGTAAGGTGTACCTCACTTTCAACTACCTATCCTAGACTCCATGCAAAGATGTATCTGAGTGTTCCATAGACCTGGCAGAGGCACAAACACACAGGCATATAAGCTATACTGCTGTTACACACTCTGCAAATAGCTTTGGTAGGATCTCCACAAGCATACCCTTATGTAGGAGTACAACACAGAAATACCAAAGGATGTAGCCATGTACTGGTAGCAACTGACTGTAACAATGCCATTGTACCAGTCCTGAAAACACCTGTGAGTTGCACAGACAAAGAATAACAGTGCAACTTCTGGCTACCATCTGGATAGGTTCACAGCTGGGAACTATGCAGACAGACCACCTGCCTTGATAAACTGACAGGTACACACCAATTCTTTAAGTCCAGTAAGATAATATTCACACATTAATACATAATGCTCTCTGTATGTAAGCACCACCCCACAATTAAAAGATACTTGTGTTTAGGGTCTACCAAGGGTGTAGGTAGGCATACTCAGTAATGGAATTGTCCAGTTGTCCTATGAACCCTGTGCTAATGTCAACAATAAAAAACACAAACCCTGCAGAAGTGAGTACATTAATATTCACAGTATAACAGTTCACAAACAGTTCATGTGCCAAAAGAATACTTCTCAATAACTACATTTGTATGGCAGTTAATTATATGAGTAGAAAATAAACTACATAGTGACATAAATGTTGTGTAAGCATTTGTAGGGGTGAGTAAAACTCTACACTGATAGCTCTGTACTGGAAGTGGCAACAGTCAGGTCTGAGTACAACATGTACATCACTGTCTACACCTCTAGCTTCATTTATAAGATGTATACCAACCTTCTGACTTACACAACAGTGTCCACAGCAAACAAGCATGGGCCCCACTCTGGAAATCTGAAAGGGCTATGCCTACATACCTTAGCAATTTATAGCATTGGGTTTCTATGACAGTGAGTCCTGCAATTATCACACAGCAGACTGTATGCATTTACCAAATGCTGGGCAACAGTTGGTGCAGAGGGCATCACATGCGCATGCACAGATACCTATAAAAGCAGATTGTACTTGCTATCCCCAGATGCAATCATTACATTGCACGTGTAAGCAACTGTACAACTCCTGCAGAGTATTGACAAACTGTAGCACGTAAGAAATAAATATATAATTAGGTAACAAATATATAGACCTAATTAAAAACTAAAGTTATTAATTAAGAAAAAAAAAAAATTAATAACCAAAAACTAAACTTAAGTAAGAATCTTTACTTAATAATAATAAAAAAAAAAGAAAACTGTCAAAGCATACACAGACGGACCTGAAAGGGACAAATAGGTATGTAACAGTTTGTACTTATGGCAAATAGTAGATGTTTATGAATAGTACTGTACATATTCTGAAACATGCATATGTGGCAGCAGTAAGTACGTATGCACTGATGACATGCATAACTACTGCCATGGAGAAATTAGTGTGCAGCTATGTGCAGTGGGACATAACTGTGACATATGTAGCTCAGCATTATATGTCAAACATCTGAACATGTTATATATGGTCTGTATAGTACTGTGTTTAATGGCAGTTTGGGGGAGTAGTGCAAATACCTATATAAACTTAGATGTCACAGAGTAAGACATGTATGATAGTCACATAATGTGTAGCTTAGCATTGGCAACTGCTGTACCAGGCTAGTATAGTAATGTATCATTTTCAGCTATACATACTCTTGTACTATTACTGTATGCACACATGTGACAACTGTCCATGTTGTAGCAAGGCCCAACAGGTCATCCGTGAGGTGTATGGACTTACAACACTGTGGACCCAGTGTCTGTATGGCACACACATATGGCGAGATATATATGTGTTTGATATATTAGCATCTGAACATGTGCATAGAGCAAGGGACATACTGCAACTGTTTGTGAAGGGTGGACATTTATATATTGGTGCAGCTTGTTATGTGCATATTTATATGTAGGTTGTAGTGTGTGTCAAACAAGACAGCATACAGTGCTGGCATATGACATGTGGTGTTCAAACGCCGTGGGTATGAATTGTTAGGTTTTTAGTCTTCCAGATAGGGGGTCCTGCTAAAGATACATGGGCTGAGAATACCTTTCATGCATTCTGCACAAGACTGTGCAATATCATTACATAACTGTATCCCTCTCAACCTTTGCATAATTGGTATTCCCAAAATGAAAGGTGGACTGTATATGTGCCGATATGCATATCTATATGTACACCACTGGATGTTCATATGTACGCTCATGCTCAATGTTGTACACATATTGTCATCCCTGTTGTTAAAAGCCCTGTACCCATAAACTACCACATAGGTGGTAGTTTACTCAACACCGAACGCCGTGGGTATGAATTGTTAGGTTTTTAGTCTTCCAGATAGGGGGTCCTGCTAAAGATACATGGGCTGAGAATACCTTTCATGCATTCTGCACAAGACTGTGCAATATCATTACATAACTGTATCCCTCTCAACCTTTGCATAATTGGTATTCCCACCATGAAAGGTGGACTGTATATGTACCAATATGCATATCTATATGTACACCACTGGATGTTCATATGTATGCTCATGCTCAATGTTGTACACATATTGCCATCCCTGTTGTTAAAAGCCCTGTACCCATAAACTACCACATAGGTGGTAGTCTACTCAACACTGAAAGTGTGATAAGAGACTATGGGACACAGGTGGACAGTAGTGTCCCTTATGATAATCACAGTGCCACACTAGTCATGTAAACTGAGTATGGTCCACATGTCATCAGTAAAGGTGTGTCATCCATGGAAATAGAGGTCAGTGTTCCACTTTACTCATCAGTCATAACACCCATCATAGAGTACAATGGCCCTGTTGGTATGTACTTCAGAAGACATGCACAGCAACTGTAGATGCCAGACACATACCTCACAAAGTGTATTACCGGACTCAAACAGATGACCTATGCTGACTGTCTTACAAAACCACAGCTACACTGTGTCACATACCGCCTACCCAGAGGCTACCTCTGCCTAACATACAAAGCTAGGCCAAACCCACAGGTGTTGGACATGCTCCATGTAAACAGATGAAACTCCATACAAGCTACACACTGTACTGATCTAAACCTTGTAATGTCAAAAAGCAGAACATGCTTGAGTGGCACATTATCATCTCAGACACATACCATACTCTGGAACTAACTACCTATCAATAGCAAATGAAGGTCCTCATTAGCAGTTGCCATGAATAATCATGATGATTGGATGTGAGATAGGAAACACAACCCGGTAATCACCTCTGTGGCTCTGCATGACAGGGGCACATGAACCTACATTATATGGGTGTTGAAGGTCAGGGTACCATATGACTAGGCTTCCATAGGCCCTAGGGATAATAGCCTCTTAGCTACCTAGGACCCGATACACACACGCATGTACCTGTTGCATCACTGGGTGTGATGGAGAATGTGTAGGCGAATGTGTCAAAGATGTGTATATGTGTGATAGCCTAGTGGGAAACTGTGCATATCATGGTGTGTAGTGTTGTAGCTCTAATTCCATCAAAAGGTACTTATGCTATTGCTAGGCAGGAAAAGTAGTATGGAATACGGTGTGACATAGTCCCATGGTGTTGACTGGAGTGTGCCATTGTAGGCTAAAGCAGTACATGTATGCTTATTGATTGTTAACACTAGTGAATACAAATCACGTATGAACTGTAGTACTACCTGAAGCTGTAGGCCTAAACAGCACAGTATAGTTTATATCTACATTGCTTGGTAACACTGTTTTGTTTGTTACCTGTAGTCCTCACACATTACATACCTCAGGCATGAGGTTTTGTAGGTGCTGACACACAGTACTGTATGGTACACAGGTAAAACTAATCTGGGTTGCCATACCTTTGTGTCTTGTAGGTATGTCTGATGTGTGTGTGGGTATGCCTGTAACATGGCCTTGGTGGTATGTGTGTCACAGGATATAAGTGCATATCTAGCAACATGTATAGTGTAGTACAGAAGTATGCCACCTATAGTGATGAATGTGCACATATGTTACTGAGGGGTTTGCTATCAACAAGTAGCGTGGTGTACTGGTAGTACTGTAACCGTACTGTACATTCATTTCAATGGATGACATATGTCTGTATGCATTAGCTTCATATACACCTCCTGTGGCTAGGTGGTGCATTGTGTCACATACAGTGTGCCATGTACTGTTGTATAGTCTTACATACTGGTTTCACTTTGTTGCTGTGCAAAACATGGTTTGGTATATAGTATGTGCCAGGCACTGTCAGGCAGTTGTGGGCTGAACAGTCATATGTGGTATTAAAAGTGTGTATCTACTGAAAGCCAATAGGTTGCTATATATGGCATTTCATTGATGTCTGTACTTTAGAATGTTAAGTGTGCCACATGACATGCTCACAATTACTGTTTTATTGTCTTCCAGGGACATGTCTCACAACAGGAAACCCGTGTATTCCCCTGAGGAGGAGGAAGTCATTGCAGACACCCTCATACACCATCACAACCTGCTGTTCTCCAGAACCAGCCAGGATCAGCATGGGCACACTGCACTGTGGCAGGATGTTGTCCATTGGGTGAATGATGTAGGCATGCATAACCAGACTTATGAGCAGCTACGCCATCACTGCAGTGATTTAATCAGACATGTCCAGCAGCATGCCTCTGATGTCCACAGACAACAGCTTGCCACAGATGGTGGTGCCGCAACACATCCCCCCTCACCAGAGTGGAAGAGCTGCTCCTCAGCATGGTGGCTCCTGGCCAACAAGTACAACAGACCTGTGTCATCATGGAGGCCGGAGTCACCCAGCACGGTGATACAGAGCGTGCAGGTAACATGGCATATCTGTAGATCACTGTTAGCTCAATTGTTGGAATATGCATTTATCAGATGCGTACTGTGTATGCAGAAGATGTGGAGCCTGGTGTCATGCAATACTGATAATTTGGGACATTATCTATATGCCTGTGACTGTCACCTCATGTACTACTGTAAAATTGCAAACTCACAGCAGCAATGCCATAGTTGTTGACACTGATAAACTGTCTCATATCCTTGCAGGTCCCTCTGGTGTGATAGCAAGACAGCAGACCCATGCTGGCGAGTGTTCTACATTTGATATAGCATATAACATGTGCATGTCATAGGAGATTTGGAGGCCATATACACATGTCAAACACCTACACATAGTGCATGCTCTGCATGTTCTCTGTGGGACTATGCACATCCCAGTAACATGAGTAGCTGCCTCAAACACATGCAATACACAGAACATCCCAAACAATTGGGGTACGCTGTAGTGGACATTGTATAGGTAGAGTCAATACACATGCACACAACATACACCACTTTGTCATATGCAGTATGTGTTAATATGATACACATGGCATATGTAGACACCTGCTGTAAGGTCATACTCCAGTATCCCAAATGTCATCAACACAGTACACATACTATACCTGAGGGGTAGAGGCCTATCAAGGGGTGGTGTGACATGTGTCAACACACAACACAGTCATGTTAGGCAATGCTCCCTATTGAACACCTGACATGCCCATGTAACAACTGGCTGTGAAATGGTAAATGTAGCCTAAGTGGTGCAGGTCAGGTACAGCAAGATAGTTGCCAGTGTGAAATACATTAGTGGCCTTGAGTGACCACATGATGCTGCCTGATGATGGCTCATGGTACTACACTACATCCAGTTACAGTAACTACAGTACTACACATAGCATTCATTGTTATACACCTGACAGTTGTGTGCATCCGGCCATGCTATGTATACCTATGAGTGATGGTGCACAGGACATTGGAAAGCTTTTCAGACTTGCACTACAATGTTGTGTCCATGTACACATTGTGTTCCAGGGTGAGACCAATCATTGAACAACACACATGCATCAATGACATGTATACTGTTATCAACAAGGACTCTCTACACTCGCACTGCATGCTGTTGAGCAACACACATCCTGCATGCTGACACATGTGATAGGACTCTTTGGCTTGTGATACTGTTCTCCACCATCAACCACTAATGAATATGTTCCATATTGCTGTTGGTGTGTGTGTGTGTGTGTGTGTGTGTGTGTGTGTGTGTGTGTGTGTGTGTGTGTGTGCATGTGTGCATGTGTTCATGTGTGCATGTGTGCATGTGTTAATGTGTTCATGTGTGCATGTGTGCATGTGTTCATGTGTTCATGTGTTCATGTGTTCATGTGTGCATATGTTCATGTGTTCATGTGTTCATGTGTGCATGTGTGCATGTGTGCATGTGCTCATGTGTGCATGTGTGCATGTGCTCATGTGTTCATGTGTTCATGTGTGCATGTGTGCATGTGTTCATGTGTGCATGTGTGCATGTGTGCATGTGTTCATGTGTTCATGTGTGCATGTGTGCATGCGTGCATGTGTGCTAACATCCTGTACAGATGGTAAAGTGTGTTTCCTGTCTCCCTCTCACAGGTGCTGAGGTATTGTTGGATGAGTGCAGCAGGGAACCTGACGTCACTGCCACAAATAGTGAACATGATGATACATGTGTTGTGGCACAGGCAGGTTTGACAGGGTCTGTCGTTGGTCCGCCAATCGACAGTACACAGCTTTCCACCCCATCTATGCACACATACATACTGCCAATACATCCCTCAACACCAATGGCCTTAGGTGAGGAACAGCATACAGTAGGCATTGACCAGGACAGTGTGGTATCTATGGCACATGCAACCCCACACAGCAGCCATGCCCAGACACCCAGAATGGTACCACATAGGCATATGTCCAGGGGTTCTCGTGGGAGCACCGCTGGTCATAATGCCCCTGGCAGACGTGCCCGCACAGGTCTCACAACCTCAGGTATGTTCTGGGCTGTAATGCAAGCACAGGCACGTATGGAACGGTACACCAGGCAGGGACTAAGGGCACAGAGGGCTCATAACACCGCTATCAATGACAGTATCCGTGACCTTGCTGGTGCCATCCGTAATTACACCGATGTCATTGATAGACGTTGGGGGGAGATACTAGATGTCCTCTGCAATGTAATGTCCATGTGCCAGGACAGTGCAGGACAGCTGAGACATCGATGTGGACATATGCCAGCAACATCATCAGCTGGCAGTCGTCGCGGATGACACACAAGTCCCAGCCACTCCCGTAGTGGCAGTACCAGCCCCAGCAATGTTGTGGCTGGGCTGTTGGTAGACCGTCTGAGACGACCACGTGCATGTGGCTCTGGCCAGTCCCAGCAGGAACATGGGTCCAGTCAACATCCCTCTGCCTCTGACGATAGTACCCAGTCTGGCTTGGTACCCAATACTGTCTGTGTCACCCCTGCCAGGCACAGGTACTGTGTCCATGACCGGAAACAGTGTTTTGTACAGCCTGGCAGGTACAGTCTGTGGCTGTCCCACAACCTCCCATATTTGGCAGCCACAAGGGGGAACTGTGTGCATGCAGACACACACACATAAAACCAACACCTAGGGCTAACACATACACACACACATTACATCAACACTGACCCATACTGTACTGTTGTCTGCCACACACACCACACACACACACACACACACACACACACACACACACACACACACACACACACACACATACATGTTGATTGGATGGGTCATTGTTGGGCTCTGGCTAACCAATAAAACACCCTGTGCATATGATGAAACTGTGCCACCTCCTGTCATCTGTGACATTGATGCAGGAACAGGCTAACATGGTGCTGATGCACAGGGTGATCTAATAGCAGTGTAGCAATGTTAGCATGTTGTCAACAGTAAAGTGTAATGATATCCTTGTAGGTATATCTGAGCAGGCATGTTGCATCAATGCTATGATTATCAATGTAGTATTGGTTACACTAGTGTTAATTCCAAACATGGATTGTCCACCCATGTGCCACTTGGCTGATGTGTGTGGTACTGGCAGCATGTGTTGGTGAGTGGACGTTACTTGTGTGATGTGTGCAGTACAGATTTCAAGGTGTACATTTGTGAACATGGTGGAGGTGCACTGTCTGCAAGTAAGTGCATGGTGGACACATGGGAAGGGTGACATGCCCTGTATTACACAATGTTAACACTTCATATTTCCTATTCATGTCCAGTATGCATTTTACTACACATATGTCACAACTTGGGTACACATGTGTGTATGACATGGTATGACACTATGCTGTGGGTGATACTGTTAATATCGGTCATTGGTTTGCATTCTGGTAGTGTACATAACCTCAACAGCCTGATTTTAACCAATCGTTAGATGATGTCTTGACAACTGACACACAGCTGTAAGATACACAGTAGCATTTGAATCATTCCCGTACTGTACTATACCAGTTACCAGTGGTATTGACCGCCACACATTCCCATGACCACTCCTGTTTGGCATGTGGCCGTCCTAGGTACAAGCAGACACACTAGGGATATGTCCGTCCACATCTGGTAATGCATACAGTGGCCTACAATGCATTCTCCGGATTAGACACTTATCTTCCACAAGGGTATCATACAGACAGATACCTGTTGACAAACCCATGCTGTGAAGCTATGAGCCAACTATAGCATAGTCATCCACATTTACTATACATAGTATCCTGACAGTACCACATTGGTAGTAGCCCACAACATGTAGCAGGGGTACCAATGTGTACATACAGCCACATGTGATGTCATCTGTCCTATGATATTCACATTCCCAAAGATATGCTGATGTCCCTCAGTGTATCACATAAGCAATAAGGGGTCTGTATGCATATCCACGGAGTTGTTGTACACCTATAATAAATGCCCATTACTGACAGACTGTGTTGTGTATGAACATGTCTGAAATATGCCCCAGGCATAAACCCTCACTCACACTATTCTATAGAAACTGTCATGTGTGTGTGTGACACAGATGACCTAGGGCACAGATCACTACAGTGGCTGGACTTGTCACATGCATACATATGTGACCTACAGTCTGAGAAGCAGCAGCACCAACTGTCAATGGTAACAGATGCATTCGTGTTGAAAGCAGGCTTCACACCTATGAAGTAATTGAGGTCACATGTACATATATGTCTTGGCCACACAGTTATTAATTGAGATCACATGTACATATGTGTATTTGCCACACAGATACCTGAAGTGTGCAATGCACATACTGTTGTTTTACAGATATGTCATACAGTAGTAAAAGCAAAACCCACAATGCATTGATCAACAGTGTCTCTCACACACTCAGCAATTGCAGGATTCAAACCCCTATCTAACTATGTTGTGATATTACAGAGATATGCATTAACATGACGCACTATATATTTTACTGGGAGTTTTCATTTCCACTGCTGTATTTGTGGGATACTGACATCATCAGACCTGCCAAAGAGGAATTTACCTCTTTTAATGGGTTTTCACAGTCTCCAAAAAGGCCACTCCTCTCAAAGGAAATCACACACCCACTCAGCAACTACAGGATTCAACCCCCTATCAAACTATGTTATGATATTAGAGAGATACACATTAACACGACGCGCTACATGTTTTACTGGGAGCTTTCATTTCCACTGCTGTATTTGTGGGATACTGACATCATCAGACTTGCCAAAGAGGAATTCACCTCTTTTAATGTGTTTTCAAAGTCTCCAAAAAGGCCACTCCTCTCAAAGGAACTCACACACACACACACACTCAATAATTGTAGGATTCAAAGCCCTATCTAACTATGTTATGTTACTAGAGAAATTCGCATTAACACAACACTCTACGTACTTTACTGGGAGCTTTCATTTCCACTGCTGTATTTGTGGGATACTGCCATCATCAGACTTGCAAAGAGGAATTCACCTCTTTTAATGTGTTTTCACAGTCTCCAAAGAGGCTACTCCTCTCATTGCAGGATTCAAACCCCTATCTAACTATGTTATGATATTAGAGAGATACACATTAACATGATGCGCTACATGCTTTACTAGGAGTTCTTATTTCCACTGCTGTATTTGTGGGATACTGACATCATCAGACTTGCCAAAGAGGAATTCACCTCTTTTAATGTGTTTTCACAGTCTCCAAAAAGGACACTCCTCTCAAAGGAAATCATACACACACACTCAGCAACTGGAGGATTCAAACCCCTACCTAACTCAGCTATGATACTAGAGAGATACACATTAACATGACACGCTATATGCTTCACTGGGTGGGTGCTATTCTCCTGTTATATTTGTAGGATGCTGGCATCATCAGGCTGGACATGGTAATGTGTGTGCACTTTGTTTTATGCAATCCCAGGAATGAACCATGTGGGTCAGCAGGTGTTAACAGCTTGAACAGGACTCCACAATTCTTAGCTTGTGTGATCTATCTGTGGACAAATTGCCATTCCTTCATATGACAATACATATTTATTCACAGATTGTTGGTTTTGTGGATATGACATGTGTCTGGGATGTTGATAAAGGGCTATTCAAAGTCTATGTGGGACATGTGTAGCTCCTTTCAGTGATGTATGTCCTGGGTGGCTGCCTTGAAAACAGTCTAGCAGGTTTGGGAAACATGATCTGCCCATTAACATACCACAGTTGGTTGGGTTGTGTGTTTGTCGGCTTCCAATAGCTCTGTTTCTGACTGCAATCATGATGGACTCCATGGCCTAGCAGTTCAGACTTCATAGGCTTATAGGACTATAGTTCCCATGGTCTGTTGTGCACCAACACTTGTGGAGTGTGCCATATGTTGCTGTAACACATTCAACAGTTTAAGATCCTGTAGAGAGGGTAAGGCTCAACAGACTGTCCAGGTGCAGGATCTGTTTGTTCTGTAGTTCACTTATGACACATATGGTGAAACAATGTTATCCAAGTTATGCCATTTTTTCGGCTTTGGGAGGAGATGTTTACCCATTCTACATGTGATATCCCCTGGTATGATGATAGGGGCTTTTGTCAGTGGGAGGTGGGTATGTATGTATGGGCCTGTCTGACAGGATGTCGGCATTGTCAGTCAGGTACAGTTGGCCCTGACTCAGGACATAATATGAGTGTACATTGCTATTTATGACATAGCTGAAGGAGGTGTCATGGTTCTGTCTGTACTCCTTCGTAGATAATCTTTCCAAAACACCGACAAACCTGACCACTAAACCCCTGTTATACTCTTTTACACACTTAACACACTACTGATCCTTTGTGATCAGTCAACAGAGTATGTCATCATAATATCCTGGCATGTCCAAAGGTCGGTTTCGTGTGTACTCTCCAGTCCAGCTGGTGCATATTGGAATTTTGACGCAATGTTACAACTGCCTTATGTACACAGACAACCCTGTCCTCCTCCCAACAAACTCAGATATATGTGAGAGATGCAACTATATAGACAAACAGGAGGCTGAGCTCTCTCGACCCATGACTGGCACAGTCTATTAGGTGGTGAAGGTAACCACACACACCACAAATTCAGTCTCACATAGACCTATAGTGACAGCAAACCAAATAGATTACCACACAAAAACATACTCGGAGGCTCTAAATAAACTCTGCCTAAGCAGCAGAGACATCCAAAGCAGACACCCAAACAACTGCTACCCCACAACAATACCCACATATCACATAGTTTACAAAGTCAGTGTGCCACACAGTCACTGCCCTTAGGGCTAAACAACACACCTGATACACGTGTAATAGGTGACTCTTATTGTCAGACACACTGATGTCCCACTCACCAGGCTGAACAAGGAGAAGGTCACTTTGAGCTGTCTGTCAGGTGCCAGGATCTGCTACATAACACATGCACTTAGGTCACTCCAAAGCAAGTACAAATATGGCTCCATCATTGTCCATGCTGGTGTGAAAACCCTCAGACATTCCTCCCTGGACTACATGACAAGAGACATAGAGGAGCTCTCTGATCATGTAGCCCAGGCCAGTATTACCCTGACCTTGTGTAGCATCTTACCCTCACCAAGAATCATGTCACAGTTTACAGACAAACTGATCACTTTTAACAGTTGGCTAACATATTGGTGTCATTCAAAGGGGATCCAGTGTCTGTCAGCCTGGGATGACATGCTCGACATGCCACATAGCTTCGCTATGGACGGCTTGCACCAGTCACCCCCAGACTTTCAAATACTGGCTAAGGCTCTTGCCACCCCCATAGTGGCTTTTTTAAGCGAGTCTCAGAAGACAACCCCACCTCCATAGATGTTACAAGGTAAAAGAAACTAAGGGTAATGCTGCTCAACAACAGATGTCTAACCCTCAGAATGCACACACCCAGGACTCTCAGTATGGAGACTGTCGATATCTGTGCAATAACAGACACCTGGTTCAGGCTCCCAAAAGCACACCAGCACTACCAGGTTTTACTTCATACCATGCTTTCAGACACAAGACTCGGACCGGCCAACAAAAATAGGGGGAGTATCCATATACATCACACATACACACACCTCCAGGTTAGTAGCACTGCACGAAGCATCGGAGACCATACATGTGCAACTAACAGTGGCCCAAACTGCCTTTCAGTTTGTAGACTGCTACAGACCACCCTCCCAAACTCAGGAACACCTCTCGGTATTCCTGGGAACACTGGAGAATATGAAGGTCTCTCCAAACACCATTATATTGGGTGACTTCAAATACACAAACATTGACTGGGAATACTACTCAAGCACCAACACCCTCGCACAGCAGTTGCTAGGATTTATAGACTCAAATGCTATGGCACAACTGGTCACCACACCCACAAGAGGGGAAAACATATGGAACATGATCATCACCAACATGGGGGCTCTATGTTCCACACCAGAGGTATACCCCTCATTGGTAAGGTCATACCATACATTTATCTCACTGGACATACATATCCCGTCCACATCCCCCATCCTAGGTAATCTCAGTGAAGAACTTCTCAAAAGCAAACGTCACACCTTTACAAACTGAGGTGGTATCCGTCAAAGACCCTGGGACAGTGGTAAATATGGCTCAGACCATCGAATCCTTTACAAATGCATTCTATGGACACCTACTGGAATGCATGGATTGTGCTATCCCAAATAACAACAAGACTCACTCCTCCAAAGGCAGGGGACCTGTCTGGTGGACCACAGCCATTAATAAGCTATACAACAAAAGGAGGAGGCACTACATGATAGAGCACACTCCCAAAAAGGGAAGCCATCTCTGACCAGTATTAGCAACAAGCTATGATCACTCATTAATTCATCTAAGGCCCGCTTCTAACGGAAACTTGCAACAGACACTAAGGACAATCACAAGGCTTTCTTTAGTTATGTCAGGAACCTGGGTGGAAACTCCCAGATATGCTGTGAGTTACTGCATAATGACAAAACATACACTGAACCCACTGACATTGCCAACATCCTGGCAAACAGGTTCAGTGCAGATGTTTCCCCCCTATCCCCCCTAAAGTGCAAATGTCCATCCCAACAGGGTGTAGCCTCGCTGACATCAGAGATGAACAGGTGAGTGCTGCCTTCTCCAAAGCAGACAACACAGCATCAATGGGACCGGACGGTGTCCCAGCCTACGTCTTACATGAGCTTCATGATAAACTTAACACTCACATTAAGTCACTGTTCAATATCAGAGTTACTACAGGATATGTACCCAAGGAATGGCGTACAGCAACAGTGTTCCTGCTCCACAGAGGTGGTGCCACAAGGGACCCCGGACAATATCGCCTTATAAGCCTAGCTAGCTTGGTCTGCAAAGCTATGGAGCGTATCGTCATGGAACCCATACACATAGACATCGGGAACCTACAGACACTGGATCCTACACAATTCGGCTTTGTTGTGGGCAGATCTTGCCTCTTGAACCTGTTTGACATCTTTAAACAGTTACCAGGTCCATAGACATAGAGAAGGTTGTCCACACAGCCTACCTGGAGCTCGCAAAACAGTTCAACACAATACCCCCCTTGGGCATTATACATAAGCTCACCGGCTTTGATATCGACACATATGTCACAAGATGGATTGCTAACTGGATCATGGATAGCATCCACATGGTCAGTATTGCAGGTGCCATGTCTGACTATACACCAGTTACACGTGGAATCCCACAAGGTTCAGTCGTGGGACCTCTCTTGTTCAGTATATATTTCTCAGATGTACAGGCTAACACAGGAGGAATATGGCTGACCATGTTCACAGATGACTGCAAACTGGGTGCCATAATCAACTCTCCAGCTGGCACAAGCATCCTCAAAAAGGGTCTCACAGAGATGGATAACTGGTGCCAAAGCCATGGCCTACAGCTAATTGCCATTAGATGCATAGTCATCACCTTTGGGAACAACAACATGCCCACACATTACCACATAGGTGATAATCCATCACGTATGGTGGGTGTTATTAGGGATTTGGGGACATGAGTAGTTAGTACTCTCACCTTTGACAATCACATTGCCAATGTGGTTAGACAGACCTTCTATATAGCCCACCTTATCCCATAAGGTTTCACATCTAAATCAAGTGGGGTCATTGTGCCCCTATACTCATCAGGCCCATGCTTGGATACAATGCCCCATTTTGGATGTACCTACCCGACGCCTGCAACAATTGTAATGATCACAAAAGTACCTCACCAAGTAGATCTAGGGACTCACACAGATGCCCTGCACAGTTTGGCTATGGTAACCCCAGCTCTACTCAGTCGCTTACCGCCTACTCTGATGTGATCTGTGCCTGTTGTTTAAAGCCATGTCCATCCCAGAATTAATGGGCATGCTCCACCTCAGGATATCCAAATCCCTTAGAGCTACACGCTCCAGGGACGTAAACCTCAGCACTGATATTAATAGGACATGCTGGAGGGGCAGATTCCTATCCCAGAGGCTCCACCCACTCTGGAATGAGATCCCAGTCCCGCATACGAAGAGACCCCTACTGACCACCTACAGGAGACATCTTGACAAGTGGATGGGTGATCGTATGTTTAGCCCTGGGATATCTTCTGGGTCCCTGCTAGGCAGAGGCACAATAAACTAAACATAAGTGGGCTATCTTGTGTGACCTACTATTCACAGGCACAGTCTACTAATCTAAAAGGGTTGCGAAAGCCAAACACACTCTGGCTAGGCTTATACATGCCCTAGGGCAGATAGCCTAGTATCAACCTCTGAACCTATGATAATGTTCGGGATGCACATTGTTTATTGATGATACTGATTGCAGATTTAGTTTCTTCATTGCTTTCCCACTTTCTATGAACAACCTAAGTATCTGCAGAACATATTTGATTATGGCAGGGTTCCACTATATTATATATGTGTCTGTTGTCATATAACTGTGTGCACAAGGCAGATTGGTGAATAGTGAGAGGTTCCTGGGTTAACACATGCAACTGCCAGATATGTGTGGCCCACTGCTGTACTCAGACATGGCCTAAGTGTGTGAGCATGCCCAGTTCGGCCTTTCAGTGTTTTGTTGCCTGACATTTGTCTCATTTATTGAAGTGTGTGAGCATGCCCAGTGTGACCTTTCAGTATGTTGCTGTCTGAGGTCCACTACATTTGTTGATGTGTGTGAACATTTCCAATATTAACATTTATACTATATGTGTGTTGAAAATCAGGTTCTATTCTTACTGCAGGGCTCACCTTTGTGTCTTAACTCGACAGGGATTATGCTGTGCCTGCAGGGTTTCCATGAGATACTTTGCATAGACTTATCAACATTTCTTCATACAAGCTGACCACTGACATACAGTCATGGTTTAGTGGTTCAGTATTATGACTATAGTGCACAGTATCCTGGGTTTGAGGACTGTCACTGCTTCATATTTTCATACTGGGCAGAACAGACTGCTTCAGGAACAGTGAAGCAAATATGACCATGTTTACCTGCTTTTGATGAACTATGCCCAACTTTGACCAAACTTGCACAACATTGCTCAATGTTAACCAACATTGCTGAACAGTGCCCAATATTGCTCAACATTGCCAAAAGTTGTGCTACTTAGTGTGTGCAATTTTGTTTACATATACTAAATAGTGGTAAGAGCTGTTTAGCACTGCTTTATATTGCTTAACACATGGCAATCATGCCTCAGGTGGTTCTGCAGGGCTGCCTATGTCGGATGCACATATTACACTCCCTATACATGTTTGTTAACAGGCAGTGTCAAGTTAGGCATCCCTTTTACTATATGTGTGAGTCAGAGAGAGGTATCATTTCCAGGGTTCCTACTGAGCCAGTATATATGCTATGTGTTGCCTCTTTGCCAAGGCCAAAGCATACTGGGCACGCCTCCTTCTGCCTACTGGGGCAGGCTCAGGTTGTTCCTCCTCTGAGTCACGCTCTGCCTGTGATGGTCTTGGCAATGGTGGGGGGCTGTTTGGCCCGGACCTATGCTGCTCCTGCTGCAGCTGTTTTCGCAGGATCATATTATGTAGCATAGCACATACCATGATTATTTGGGTACATGTATTTGTTGAGTACTGCAAGGCTCCACCAGATGTGTCCAGGCACCGGAACCATGACTTGAGCAGCCCAAACACATGCTCGATTACAGTTCGTGTTTGTGCGTGTGCCTCATTATGGCGTTCCTGTTCAGGTGTGTGTGCATTTCTGATGGGTGTCATCAGCCACGGCTCGAGTGCATATCCAGCATCCCCCACTAGGTGACCATGAGGGATGTCCCCATTGGCAAATGTCTGGTACAGCTGTGTCAGATGTCAGATATGGGAGTCATGGTAGCTTCCAGGGCAGCCAGCACACACATTCATTATTATGCCCTGGGCATCACACATGACCTGGCAGTTGATGGAGGGGAAACCCTTGCGGTTATAGTAGACCCTACCCCACTCACCAGCTGGTGCTTTGATGCATATGTGCGTGCAGTCTATTGCACCCACTAACTCAGGGTATTCTGCTATTTGCTGGAAGAGATGCATATTGCTGGCCAATACCTCACAGGAATTGGGGAATATACATGATCACTGACGTGCTGACATGGCATTCAGGAACTGGCGGAGTACCCTGGATGCTGATGCCTGTGAAATCCTCATCATATCACCAGTTGGTCTCTGGAAGGTACCTGTTGCTAGTATTCTTAGGCCAACACATACCTTGGTTTCCACTGGGATGGGTTCCCCTCTGTTGGTTCTGTGTGTGAGGCGTGGCCTGCACAGCTCAACAATTTGCTGCATGAGGTCTCTGTCCACTCTATAGCGCTCCACTATCTCCAGCTCATGTAGCCCCTGGTAGGTTACCCTGGGCCTGTACACTCTTCTCCATCTCCTCACTGTGGGTTGCTCAACAGCATTCGCATTGTCACCATCCTCAGTATGTTGCATATGTCACCTTATAACAGCAATGGCAGCCCCTAACATTTCTTTGTCTCAGTAAAGCTTCTTCAGTTTTCACTTCTATGGCTTACTGCAGTGTTGCAGTGTCTCTGAGAAAAACATAGTGGAAAGTTGTTTGCTGAGTTTTAAGTGCTGGGCTAGGCTGGGCTGCCTGTGTAATTGCCTGATTCTGATTGTTTTCAACTGCTAGCTCTGCTAGTACTCCCTGGTTAACTTCCTACTATCTGTTGTGCTTCCTTTTCCCTTTCTGTTTCCTCAGGGGGGTAGTGCCACGCACACAAGCGCAAACATGCGCACACCAGCTCACACGCATGCACACATGCTTACATGGACTAAAACTTGCTTATTCTTGCTAAAACGCACGCACACAGGTGCAAATGCACTTACACAGGTTTCAACAGCCTTACACTTGCTTACTCCAGCTTAATCGCGCACACAGGTGCACACAGGTTTACTCAGTTTTACAAGCGCGCACACATGAGCATACATATTGCAGGCACTTCTACAAGAAACTTTAGTGTTGTTCACGGCATACACCTTCAATTTCTTGCCTTTAGCTATGGAACCTGTTGACACACCTCTTCCAGTGATGAGTAACTGACAGCAGAGACATGCCACTCTACTCCAATGAGCTTCACTTCTTTCAGATATACCCCCCTCATGATGTCACCTATCTTCTACTCTGATACTCCCCTTATCTTACTCCTACACTCCACTGACTGTGCTCTTTTACTATGTAAACTTGAGATTCACTATCCTTACCTTCATTTGCATAGG
Organism: Protopterus annectens; assembly: GCF_019279795.1. Taxonomy (NCBI): domain Eukaryota; kingdom Metazoa; phylum Chordata; order Ceratodontiformes; family Protopteridae; genus Protopterus; species Protopterus annectens. The sequence continues at coordinate 527,532,367 of NC_056750.1, read as the reverse complement.
ATTGCCTACTAATGCTTGGTTACATCTCTTAGACTGAGCTTCCCCCCTTAGCAACCTCTACTCAGTAGCCATGTTGTCTTCGGACTGCCATTCCCTTACATTGTATATTAGGGATTACTATAAAATCCACATTTGTGGATTTTAATTATTGGTTTTCTGGTTTATAGAGCACAGCACATTTGCGTGGTGCTGCGCTATGCTTAAACATCGGCGATCGGGATAAAAAAATATATATTTTATTTTAATTTTGCATCGGTGAACATTGCCAATGGCTGTATTTTTGGCCATTGGCATGCTTCCTCAACTGGATGCATCCTTTTTTTGGAGCTGTCATGGCTCCGTTTTGCTATTTGCAGAACCGTACTCAGTTGTCAATGGAGTACATTTCTGCAAATAACACTACTCTTACTCGGACAGGTTCGGGTTTCCTGGATCGCAAATTTACCTCATTTGCATAGCTTTCACCTTCAATTGAGGTAATTTACATATCCTAGCCCTGTCTGTGTAAAAGTTGTTTTAGGAGCTCTGTTGCATGCCCCTACTGGCTGTTCCTGGATCGCTTGGCGGACATGTTGGCTGCATGGAGTCTTACTCTACTCTTAGACTCCGTGCAAGCCTTCGTGAATCCAGCCTGAAATCTTTAATATATTATCTGTACATCATAAGTTGGGACTGGAACGCTTTATTAAACCCAGACAAAGATAGGTGCATAACAAAAACAGGCAGTCACAACGTACTACTATAGCACTTGAAGAACTACAAAATACTTTTGAGCTAACTGACCCCATACCAATTTTCTATATGAAAAAACAATATCAAGATTTACTTTCTTCTCAGCCACTCATAAAACCTGGTCCAGAATAGATGCTTTTCTAATCTACCAAACCTTGCTTTCTTATAGACTAAAATATACTGTATCACCCAGATCTATATTGGATCATTCAAAAATTAGTCTCTCCCTAAACTTTCAAACCTATAAACAAAATGCCCCTTATTTCAATAATTGGACATTAAATCCTAAAATCATTCAAAACCAAGACGTAGCACAGGAAGTCACTAGTATTATAGCTCAACTTAAAAAAAGACTTAATATCCACTCAAATTCCTTACGACATGCAATGGGCGGCTGCCAAAGCGGCAATTAGAGGTATCATTATCCAAAACTCTGCATGGCTCAAGAAAAAATACAATAACCTCAAAAATAAACTGGAGACCCAAATCGAGACTGCTGAATTAGAACTTCAAAATAAGTGCTCAAAAGACCTGGAGGATAAAATAACTGACTGGCAAAAGCAATTACACAAATATTATCTAGAAAATATTTCAATGTTAGAATTAAGATCAATATATCAATACTCAGAATGGGCACAAACACCTTCAAAAATCCTAGCTAGATTAATAATCATTAAAAATGGCCTACCGAGGATTATAGAAATACAGTATGAAGGACTCTTGAAGCACAAGGACCAAGACATTGCAGACGCATTTGAAGACATTTACAATAAACTATATAACTTACCCATCCCTCCCTGTACGGACAAATTTTGTGATTTTATACATAATATAAAATTTCCACCAATTTCAGACGATCAGGAAAAACTTCTAGAAATACCCTTGCAACTAAAAGAGATAAAAGCTGTGATAAACAAATTCAAACTGGGTAAATCTCCTGGGCCTGATGATCTGCGATAAACAAACTCAAACCGGGTAAATCTCCTGGACCTGATGGCTATACCTCTGATTTTTATAAACAATTCATGGAACCTATTTCCAAAGTCTTATTAAAAGTTTTTAATTATATAATACAATACGGTATAACAGATAATCACTTTAATAACTCAAAAACTGTTAATTCCCAAGCCAAACTCTGACCCAACAGATCCCGCCAACTATAGACCAATTGCCCTGATAAATACTCACCTTAAGATCCTAGCTCATGTTATAGCAGATATACTCCCCTCCATCATCACCCAAGAACAAATAGGTTTTATGACAAATGGGCAAACAAGCGACAACACCCTCCTTTTGGATACCACTATCAGACTTCTTAACAGTGATAAATGCCCAAAATATGTTCTCACTGCTGATGCAAGCAAGGCTTTTGATAGAGTTAACCTACATTTCCTATTCAATATATTGCCTTTATTTGGATTTCCTCAGGAATTTATAAGGATAATTAAGGTTCTATATCAGAAAGCGTATACCACTATTCAGATAAATAATCTCAAAAACTAACCCTATGCCCTTATCCAATGGCACAAGGCAAGGTTGCCATCTTTCCCTATAACTCTTTAATCTCTATTTAGAACCCCTGCTCCGGTTTATTTCACAAAAAAAGTCCTTTACATACCCAGAATCTTCAATATAAACCTTATGTACTCTGCCTTTGCAGATGGCTTAAATATATATTTTCAAATTCCCACCACTGATCTCCCAAAAATACTCAAAGTGATAGCTGAGTTTTCTGAAATCTCTTAACTATAAATTAAATTCTAATAAATCCTATCTATTTCCCTTGAATTGTATAGGCCATAAGGAATAATACTTTCCCAAGAGCGAGATCAAGATTAACTACCAGATAAAATACCTAGGAATCCTATTTATACCTGACTTTAAGGAAATCATAAAGAATAACCTACTACACACATGGACCAACATTGAAAGTGATATTAATAGATGGAAGAATATTAATATGTCTCTACTTTCAAAAACTAGTGATGTCAAGAAGAATCTATTACCAAGAATACTCTTTCAATTAAATGCCACCTTCTCAAATATTCCCCAAAAATTCTTTCTTGATATAGAAAAAGCTATATCAAGATGCTTATGGTATCCCAAATCTACTACAATTAAATATGATAAACTCGTACTTACCAAAGATAAAGGGGGGTTGAGTTTGTCAGACTTCAAATTTTATTATAGTATAATTACTGCTTACAGACTAATACAGATAATAAACCATGACCCATATGTTAATACCTGGACACCTCAGTGGACCAAAATCTGTCTTGAACAACTTAAATCCCTTGGATATAACAGCAAATCTCTTCCCTTCTTAAACCTAAATCAAAAAGCTTTATTCACAAAGAACTTACACCCACTAATTAAGCATATGATCCTAACTACTCAAAAGTTATTCAAATCAATACAACTATTCAATGCTCTTGCCTTTATACAACCACTTCACCTAAATCCTAACCTACTAATAAATAATAAACCCCCAAATCCAACAAACTACCCCCTGATAAAAGATCTTACATTATGGGAAATCTAAAAATGGAAAGAATCCAATATACTACAACTAAGACTGAAACTCAGCCTTCCTAAGAAATATACTATAATTCTTAGCCAAATCCATTATCTTATAAATGCTAAATCTTCACAAACCAATGTCAACCTGCAGGACATTAACTTAGTAAAACTAATGCTAAAAAACTTGTGAATAAAGGAAAAACAATCTCTAGGACATATAAACTTGTAACGAGCATACATTACCAGAATTCCCTATTATTCTTAACTTATTGGCAAGGGAAAAACCAATTACTGAAGAATGCAAAAGACTGGCCATTGCAAATATGGTCAAGTTTATTCCCTTTAAGAGGCTGCTATACACACAAACTATGATAAATAACAATGTATATTATACCCCATCAAAGCTAAATAAGTTCAATCCCAAATGTTCACCCATATGCCCACACTGACTAAACCAAACAGCTGATATTCTCCATGTTATGTGGAGCTGTTGTAAGGTACACAACCTATGGTGCTCTTTAAGAGCTAGATTAGAGAAAATGAGATATGAAAAAATAACCCTGTCATGGGAGATGGCTATATTGCATGCCAACACAAATGAACTTCCAAAAAATGTTAAAACATATCCTTATCACAATGTGTGGCCTTATTAAATTTTACATAACAAAAAATTGGACTGTCACATCTCCAGTCACAGGGGGAGACTTTAACAAACTAGCTATTAAATATATCTCATCTCACAAATTAGCTTATACAACAACAAAACAAAAACAATACTATCAGAAATATTGGGGTTATTTACTAGATGTAATTCTCAAGAATGAAAGATAGACCTCACACTGACCTGCTAAGACAAACTTATATTAAGCAAAGCTTGCATTATAAGCAGCTTATCTCCTTTCCTATCTGTGCACCTAAATACTTTCTCTAGTATACCTATTTATAACAAGTGATTGGATTTCTACCTACCTATTTATAACAAGTGATGGAATTTCTACCTCTATCTCTTTATAAACTATGCCCCTTATAATATCTCTCATCTTTCAAATGATGTTAAGAAGTATTTCTCTCCTCTGTTTGCTGATGTAGTGACTTCTAGTGTACCTGTATATTTAGTATTTAGCTTTTATGGTTGTTTTTCTTTTTTGTATGTATTGCTGACTTATGTTTTTGACATGCTGTATTGCTGTTATTATTGAAAAACTGAATAAAGAGATTTAAAAATAAAAACATTCAAGGGTGTAGTCGGAACTGTGACCACATGCTGGTGGATGTACCCTTACAATCTACCCCAGGACATGGGTCACATACCTATTGGACTGATTATAGGGTGTGATGTCCACATTATACTTGGCTGGTGTGTTTGTTTCCTGATTCAACAAATCCCTCCATGTTTCTTGTCAATGCAGGTGTTGCCATGGGTGTGGCAGCAGTTTTTGGTAAGTGTTGATACTGTCTGTATTATGAACCAAATAGAAAATGCACCAAACAAGTCTGTATATGAACTATGTTTATTGCAGTAAAAACACACTAAGATTAAGCTCTTTCATTTTTCACATAGAAGACTTCATCTGAATAAAGCACATTGATTTGAGAACCATCTTTATACCAGTACATGTTACATAATATATAAAATTCAGACACAATATGGTAAAAAAAAATCACATGTGAAAAAGTCATATGAACAATATTAATTAAACAAAGTGTTAGTATTCAAACTGACCTAGCTTGCTACAAATAGAAAACTATTATATATTAAATACCTTCAGCATATGTCTAAAAAACAGGCACAGTACTGCATATAAAAATGTTAAAATACTTAAAGTTTCATAGATTTTTCTTTCACTGCTGGAAGAATAGTCAAGGAATCATTTATACCTGGTGGAAAACTAGCTGCTAGTCTGAGTTGCCACACCAGCTCTTTTTTACTTAATAAATTCTTCCAGTCAACCCCCCAAATCTATGTCCACTGTATCCAGAATACCAAATTTAAAACCTATAAAATTGGAACAAATGAGGGAATGCCTATATAATGTATTTGTGTCCTTCTTGTTTTTGATGTCATTTACATGCCCATAGATTCTGCTTTTCAACATCCTCTCCATTTTCCCAGCATAGAATCTGTTACATGTATCACACAGAGCAAGGTACACCACTCTGGTGGTAAAACAATTACCTTTCTTAAATGTAACCTTAGATGCCATCTTATTAGCTAGGTAGGTACAACACCCTGTGGGAGGTGCTCTCAGTATATTTTTAAAGCACCCCAATCCTACCTAGCTAATAAAATGGCATCTGTTATAGGTCAAAAAAGTGTCAATTCATTAGGTTAAGTAGATTGTTGCCAGTGATAATCAAATCTTTTTTACAGAAGTCGAACATCTCAAGTGACTTTTCCCCAAAAGAGGGTATGACATACTGTAGGCTTGTTACTGGATATTATTTTAGAAGCTTTCTTGTTAAGGCAGGACAGAGCCAAACCTATTTTAAACAAATGCACAGTAAACACTATAAAAATTCAAGAGAATGTAGCAGGGAATGGTAATAACCCCCTGTTCTCATATTATGGGGGGGGGGGTCCCACTTCCCATCACTTCAAACATGGTTCTTATTAAAAACATTATGAAAAATAATTGCAAAATTATCCTTGGTAATATAGACTTGACCACTGTTGTTGGTAACTATCTATTATTTACTTATAAGAGGAATGAACATGTTAGAACTATTTTAGAAAACTACAACATTTTGAACCTGGCACATACAGATGTGGGAATTTCAAGTACTGCATGTTTATTAGCAATACATTGAATATTTATTTAAAAGTCGTCAACAGGACTATTTTGTCTAAGAGCAGGTTTGAATGTAATTAGAGGGATAGTTTATTTGGCTACCTATGAGACATGCTCCAGTTATTATATTGGGAAAACTATTAGAAAATTGTCAAAAAGAATTTATGAGCACATCACAGATATAAAAAATAAATATTTAAGTAATTCATTGGTGAAACTTGCAACCAATTGCCAGAATTTTAGAAAATTTCAGTTTTTTTTGTAATTGATTAAGTCAATCTGAACCATTTTTTTGGGCAATTACAATGTATGTTTAGAATGCCGTGAAGCTGAATCACAGATTAGACTGGCCGCCAACAAATAAGCAGGATTAAATGAGATTATTAATATAAATGCTTTTTATTAGCTCAGAGACTTTGATTTTTAATGTTTGACTGATACTATTTCAATACTATTTTGAATAAATTATTGATATGTATCATTGTTATTCATTACAATGTGCTTTTAAGAGTATTAGTAGGCTAATGGACATTAAATGTTTATTGGCTTCCTTTGATCATGATTTAGTGGCACAGGTTTTAAATTTAGGCATGAGGAACTTCATTTTATTTCTGATGTTCTTATTACAGTAAAGAATGAAAGCACTTAAAACTATGTTTAAGACTCCTCTGTGCTGTTGCTTGGTCTTTGGTTTTGGTTGAAGTTTCTACACTGCAGTGTGTTCATAGGTAGGTACTAGGCTATCGGCCCTGGGGCCTATACAAGCCCAGCCAAAAAGGTACCCTGGCTTTTGCCACCCAAGAAAATTATTTTCCTGTGCCACTGTCGAGCAGAGCCACAGAGTAGATCCCCAGGGTGAATTTTCTATTTCCCATCCAATCATCAAGATTTTTCTTGAAGAGTGCTAATGAGGAGCTTTGTTTGATATAGATAGGTAGTTTATTCCAGAGTATGGGAAGTCTCTGGGACAGGAATCTATCCCTCTGGCATGTTCTATTTATTGTGGTGACAAGGTTTAGGTCCCTAGGGCATGTAACTCAGATGGACTGGGATTTCTTTAAGTGGAGCATGTCCAACAGCTCTGGGTTTGACATAGCTTTGTATGTTAGGCAGAGATCACCTCTGAGTAGGCGATATGCGATGGAGTAAAGCTGGAGTTTTTTGAGACGGTCTGCATAGGGCATCTGTTTGAGGCCAGTAATTATCTTTGTGAGGTATTTCTGTGGCCTTTCCAGTTGTTGTAGATGTCTTGTGAGGTACATACCAAAAGGGGCATTGTACTCTATAATGGGTCTAATGAGTGATGAGTAGAGGGGAACAATGACCTCTTTTTTTCTGGATGAGAAACCTTTTGTGATGAGGTGTGCCATGTAGAAGGATTTCCTGACTACTGTGGCAATGTGATTTTCAAAGGAGAGACTACTGTCCACCTGTGTCCCAAGGTCTCTTATCACACTTTCAGTGTTAAGTATACTACCACCTATGTTGTAGTTCATGGGTACAGAGTTTTTACCAAAGGGGATGACAATGCACTTTTTAGCATTGGGCTTGAGGCCATGGCTTTGACACCAAGCATCTATCTCAGTGAGGGCCTTTTGTAGGATGTCCACATCATTAGGAGTATCGATTATGGCTCCTAGTTTGCAGTCATCTGCAAACTTCATTAGCCAAAGACCTTCTGTGTTAGCCTGCACTTCAGAGAAGTAGATACCAAACAGGAGAGGACCCAGGACGGAACCCTGTGGTACTCAACTTGTCACTGGTCTGAAGTCAGATTTGGAGTCTGCTACTTTCACAGTGTGGGTTCTGTCAATGAGGCAGTTGGCAACCCATCTTTTGACATAGAGATTTATACCTAGTTTAGTAAGTTTATCTATAATTCCAGAGTGGGGGATGGTGTTGAAATACTTGGCAAGATCTAGATAGGCTGTGTGAACCACCTTACCCTTGTCTACGGCTTTGGTGACTGCTTCAAAGAAGTCTATCAGGTTTAGGAGACATGATCTGCCTTTTACAAACCCGAACTGGGTGGGATCCAGAGTTTGGAGATTACCAATGTCTTTGTTTATAAGTTCCATGATGATACATTCCATGGCCTTGCAGACCAGGCTCATCAGGCTAATGGGGCAGTAGTTTCTGGGGTCCGTGGTGGTTCCCCCCCTTGTGGAGTGGGATAACCATTGCTGTGTGCCATTTAGCAGGCACAAAGCCTGAGATGAGGCTATGATTGAACATGGTACTTAGGTGGGGTGCCAGTTCATTCTGTAGTTCATGTAGAACCCAGCCTGGGATGTTGTCTGGTCCCATGGATGCTGTGTTCTTGGCTTTGGAGAGTGTGGTTTTTACCTGTGCAGCCATGTTTACAGGAACTTTGCATTCTTCCGGTATAGAGATGGGCTCTTTAGTGGGTGAGAGGGAAGTAAAGTTAGCACTAAACCTATCTGCCAGGATGTTGGCAATATCAGTTGGGTCTTTATATTTAGTGCCATTGTGCTGTAACTCGGAGCAGATCTAAGTGTTGCCATTGAGATTCTTGACATAGCTATAGAATGCTTTGTGGTTGTCTTTAGAATCAGTGGCGATTTTGTTTTTGTAACTAGCTTTGGAGGATTACATCAGGTATTGCAGCTTCTTACTGAGGCTGACCAGGGAGCTCCTCCACTCATGGGATTTTACTCTCTTTTGCAAGAGTTTCTTTCTTCTGTTGTACAGTTTGTTTATGGCAAGGGACCACCAGATTGGCTTCCTTTTTTTGGAGGATAGAGTCTTGGTTCTGTTTGGGATAGCACAATCCATGCACTCATGTAAGTACTTATAAAGTGCAATTGGGTAGGATTCAGTAGTCGTAACTGTAATGCCCATCTGCATGGGTGTCATGAAGTTCACCACTTCTGTCTTAAGAAGCATGAAGTTGACTTTGGAGAATTTTTTTACCACTGTTTCCTTAATGGGGGCTGGAGGCAGGATGTGGATATCTAGGGTAATTAGCTTATGGTCAGATCGGCCCAATGAGGTGTTGACTTCAGGTGTGGAACACCAGTCACTCATATTGGTAATGACTAGATCTAGGATATTGTTGCCCCTGATGGAGGTGTGGATAAGTTGATCCAGGGCATTGGAGTTTATGAATTCCAGAAAGTGTTAAGTGAAGGAGTTGGTACATGAGTAGTTTTCTCAGTTAATGGTGGGGTAGATGAAATCACCCATTATTAGGGTGTTTGGTTGAACCCTAATATTTTCCAGTACATCAAGAAAAGAGAAGTGGGAATCCTGGGGCATGGTGGGGGATCTGTAGCAAGCTAGAATTTGGACTGCAGTTTTGCCCAGAGTTAGTTGCACTTGGATAACCTTGGCTGCATTATGCTGAGCAACTAGCCTGGAGGTGTGGATATCCTTAATGAATGTGGACACACCTCCGCCTTTAGTGTTCCGGTCTAGGTTACATGGCCGAAAAGTGTGGTATGAGTTATAGCCTGGTAGTGCAGGGGTGCTCTCTGGAGCCTTGAACCAGGTCTCAGTCACTGCACAGATATCGATGTTCTCCATTTTAAGGAGTGCCTTGAGCGAGTGCATTTTGAGATTTAAACTTCTAGCATTTTTAGTTATTCTTTTTGGTTTGATTATTCTTTTGCAATACTATAAATTTCAAACAAATTCCTCCTTTAGGCCAATTATTACCTCTTCAAGCTGTAACACATAGCTTATTATTTTATATTCCCTTGAAATGCTTAAAGAAATAATGATAAAAAAAACTATTTTCCAATGGACTGTGGGTATTTTTTTTCGATTGCATTCATAGGTTCATAGGTGTGTACTAGGCTAATGGTCCTGGAGCCTTTACAAGCCTAACCCATAGAAGTGCTCTGTCATCGTGCAGTGCTAATCACATATTCATGCTGTGCATCACACTTACATGAATACAAATAAGGTTTCATGGTTGGCAACATTGTTGCCAGCCAGGAAACCATGGCACCCTTATATGCTGATTTAGTTATGTCCCAGTGGGAAAGCCAATACATTTTGACAAGTGAATTTATGAGATATGTACACAGAGATTCAATAAACTCCATGAAAGGAGTCTACACATTAGTGCAATGAGCAACAGTGCTGATCGCATATTCATGCTGCTCATCACACTTGCATGAATACAAATAAGGTTTCATAGTCAGCAGCATTGTTGCCAGGCAGGAAACTATACCGAACAACACAAGTACAGAAGGAAGAAGCATTCAGGAATACCTACTGCAAACCTGCACTGTGAGATCACATGGGCAGCCATAATGACTACCAGGGTTGAAAATACTGCAATAACAGCAGTAACAACACAGTAAAGAAAAGTGTTCTGAATACAATGTACACTAAAACAAATATCTGAAGAATGAGATAATGGAGGGGGTAGATAAATAGCAATGGCAACTACAAGGAAAAGTACCCTGGGCAGGGAAAGTATGCTGTTGAAAAATATGCACAGACATGAATGATAGGAATGCATAATGAGGGTAAATATGGAAATGTCCCAAGACAGGATATGTCAATGTATGTACACTTTCAAGGCAAGTGTTTAGCATACCACACTGATGTTTACACCTCCTGAGCTAATTTATTATGATATAAACATACATGATGTTATATATGTGATGGTCATACCAAGTAACATGTCAATGGAGGTGAATGATTATGATATAAACCTCAGTGACATGCTTACTGGAGAGAACACTTAGCAATGACAATATATCTATACATATCTATATCTAACTATATATATATATATATATATATATATATATATATATATATATATATATATACACACACACACACACACACACACACACACACACACACACACACACACACACACACACACACACACACACACACAATGGGGTATGTGCATACTCTGAAGATCTATAAAAATTACTTGCTTGAACATAACTGACATGTCACCATAGCTCTCAACCAATCAGGGACAAATAGCAATAAGCTTCTAGACAAATGTAGAATGAAACAGATACAATCATGGATACTTTTAAAATATTACAAACATTTAGCCTGCTGCATTGACAGAATATATGAGTGCAACTTATTATACATGTTCTGTAGTAACAAAAGTGTACAACTATAATGATTGTCAGTATTTTATAAGGGGAATTCACCATCCATTCCACAAAATTGACCACTTTTTGGAGGGGTTAAGAAGGTCAATGTTAAACCATGGAGATAAAATCAGGTTTAATCCTGGTGAGGTGAGAGGTTTGAGTGATACATAAGCCACAATTCCCCTTGCAAGAATAAAACCCTTGCCATCAACGTTGTCAGTAAGCTGTGTATTTAGTGGGTGCAACACAGAAAGGCATGTCACACATGCATCTAGTAAAATACCTTGAAGAAAAGTTTGCACTATCAAATCCTAATGGATATGCATCCCAGAGAACAGTTCTGTATGGCCTACTAGATATATGGGAGCTCACTGTGCAAAATGTAAGGCACTTGACTAAGGCATCCCTACATGACATAGGTATCAGCCATACAGATAACTCATATAAACTGTGACGCCCGTGCCCTGGCCCAGCAATCAAGGAGCATCAATCTTCACCACATCAGAGAGGGCATCTCATATATGAGGAAAGGATAACAAATACACACAGTAAAGTGCAATTTCCCTTAAGAGCACACAGAGATCACAGTAAGCCCAAGGCTGGTCGCTCCCTTGCTCCCCAGGTCTCTAATAAGACTCCCCATTGGCACAGCTATAGGGTCTAGATCTCAGCCTACTGGGGAAGCTAAAAATCTCCAGCACCCTCTGTATCCAACCAGTGCTTCATGTCCCTGTCCAAGTAGCTGACACACACACACACTTTGAGATAAGTTTATACAACCACACAGACACTCCTGGGAAAGGCTAGCACAGGTTTTCCAGCAGTGCCCTTTTTACCCAGATTATATGGTAGTACCAGCTGCTACCACCCACTAATAATTATCAGCTACTCAAAGGCCCTTAAAAGGGTGTCCAATTATTACTGTGCAATATTATTATCCAATTGGTAAGTGTAGCCCAGGGCTAAAGCTATTAGAGTGGCTTTATACTGTTTTACCAAAGGCATGCAAGTACTCTTAAGAGCTTAAATTATCTCTGCACAAAACCAGCCACAGTTAAAAAGTTTTAAAATATTTAATAATAAATAATTAAAACCACAAGACAATACTTTCTACTATACAGTCAGTGCTAGTCAAGAGTTCAGAGATCACACAGAAATACTTAAAATAATTCAGTAGTACAGTTCTGACATAACAGAAAAACACTTAGTCTAAACTTTCTAATTTCTAGCTCTCTAAAAGAAAACACAAGTCTAAGATAACTTACATAAGACAACAGGCAGAGTGCTGATGAGTTGGATATCAAGACAAAAATGCACAATAATCTCTCATTCTCACTGTTTAAATTGAAACTGCAGTTCTGCTAAAACATTACATCATTTCACACTTTCCTGGTGTTCCCAGGCTGACAGAAACTGCATTTACATTCTTTTACACTTAGAGCAATAAAGGACATTTTACATGTAAATTCTGGTCATTAAATTTATTTGTTTTATTTATTTATTTTACATTTGTTAACCAGGTTAGTCCGACTGAGCTTTTCGCTCATTTTCAGCAGAGAACTGGGGAGAAAAGTTCCTCAGGGAAAAAACAATTTATTAAATTTATTACATTTAAGTAACATAGTATTAACAATCAGCTTTAGGATCTTTCCAGCAGAGACCTGGGGAGAAAAAGCTCCTCAGGGAATACAATTATACAGAGTATTAACAATCAGCAGATGAATATGAGATTAGTTACAGAATCATTTAAGCTGCTTTGAACTAAATAAGTTAATAGTCAGGAAATGATTACGAAACCAGTTACATATTTTAAATGGGTAGGACCTAGTTGTTCAGGAGTTTGGAACAGAAAAGGAAAGTAGGAATGGCTAGTAGAAGATGTAAGGGAAATAGAGCAGAGGAGGCAGATTAGGTCAAGTAGGTTATTTTGAAACTGAAAGAATCAAGATTGGTTAGAGAGGGAGGAAGGGAAGTGGTAGAAGAGGCAGGGGAATAGGGTTATAGATACATTAAGAGTGAGGTGGTGAAATAAGTGGAAGAATTGTGGTTTCAGGATGGTTGGCTACAGTGGCAAGCCCACTTTATCTTTAGGCATTTCCTTATGGTTAATTTGAAACTCTTGCTATGGTGAAGGGACTTTATTTCCAGAGGGAGTTGGTTCCAGGATGTAGCTGGGTTATAGTTATAGAGAAGGCAGCCTATTTTGGTTTTGGGTTTGTAGATGTGTAATAATTCTTGATCTGAGCTGCACAGAGTCCAAGCAGGGGAATATTTGGATATGATAGAGGAGAGGCTGGGGCAGAAGGAGGGTAGACAGAGGATAGAGTGAATGATTTGTAGTTGGTATAGTTGGAGCAGATGAGAGAATTCTAGCCAGTCTAGTTGCCGAAGTGCTAAGCAGTGGTGCAACTTGTATGTTTGGTTTGCTGCAAATCTGGCGATCTTGTTGTAGGTAGTTTCAAGCTTGGAAATAAGTTCAGAATTTAGGTTTGTGAGTATGTGACAGCTGTATAGGAGTGTTGGGAGTAGTAAAGCATGGGAGAGAGTTATTCGGGCTGTGTTAGTTAAGTATTTCTTGTTACGGAAAAGGTGTCCAAGTTTCTGATGAGTTCTTTTTACAGAGTTAGTAATATGTAGATGAAACCTTAAGTTGATCATCTATTGTTACACCTAGCAATTTAATACTAGATTCAGCTGAGATGGTGTTGTTGTTGCTAGATAAGATGGTGAATGTACTTTTGAGTGTGGTGAGGTTTTTGGGGAGAAAGAGTAGGAGCTTAGTTTTCTTTGGATTAAGTATTGGTTTGTTATCACTAAGCCATGTCTCAATGGTGTGGAAGGATGCCAGGGTAGCTGAGTGGAGGTCAGTTGGGTTGTCAGCAATGGTTATAACTGTAGAGTTGTCAGCATACTGCACAAGAGATGACTGGGGACAAGAGGAGTATAGTAAGTTGGTGAAAATATTAAAGAGTAGTGGTCCAAGAATGGACCCTTGGGGGACACCCATTTGTACAGTGAGTGTTCCTGCCTTAAAACAATAGGCAGAAAGCCTTCATCTAGCCGGACTGGAGCCAAATTGTAAACATCAAAGGTAGTTATGAAATAATTTTAATTTCAAAGGACTAACAAGAAATGCTTGACTTAGCTTTTTTTTACAACACATGGCAATGTTGCCGCATTGTTTTAATTTCAGCATTTCACAGTATTAACAAATGATCGAATTATGTACCAAATTTGATTAGGCTGGCAGCCTTCACCCATCTATACCAGTCTTCACACAAACATCACACAATTATGAGTGGATTCCATACCCACAGCTGGATATTGCATGCATCTGCCACATGTAATAACAATGGATATTGTCTGAAGCATCTGCAATTGATTTGTGAATTAAGAAGCGATCCATGATAACAAATAGTACAGCAATATGTGAGACTGATGGAAATGCATCAATTATGCCTTGTGTGTATAAATTACAGCAGTGCAAAGTCAAGTGTCAGTGATCAGTGAAGCTGTCATTGTGATATTGTACACATATCAAACAGTACATGGAGCACCCTGCATAAGTACATGTCAAACCTCAACATGTGCCACACAATCATTGTCCTCTGACATTGCCATTGAAAATGTTATACTGCCATGAACTCCTAACAAATATCCACATGTATTCAAGCAAACTATTAATTGATAATACTGATGTGATGTAGTGCTATGTCCATGATGCAGTGCAGTCACATTGTAACTGTACTTATGCTAGAGCTGGACTTCAAGCTGTTCATCACCTCCAAATAGTACTTGAGGTATGATTCACATGGGACACAGTGGAAGTGTAAACACACTTGTGCAACTCTACCTATTTTGTTGCATTGCATTAGTTGCACATCATATGCCCATATGTTTATCATTGCAAATGTGTGGGTGATGGCCCTGACACCATATATGGACACATTACAACTGAGGCAGATGTGGTTCATGCAGAACAGTTAATGACACAAATGCTGACAGTCACACAATGTTGCTGGCGAATACCTGCAAATCCTTGTGAATAGCATCACAGTAGTGCATACAATGAATTTGCCAAGGTTGCAAGTGAATCTTAAAATGTCATATGTTTGTGTACATTGAAGCATTATAACATGTTGATTAACCCAGGAGTATGTGCTCATATAATCACTATAACGTAGTATTGCTGTATGTCAGGTAACATTTCCAGATGATAAGTATACACATGCACACCTATGCCATACTGCAGCTGTCACTGTGAAGGTTGAATGAGAACTATGCAGAATGTGGATATACTTAATTATACTTGTCCCTCGGCTTGCTATAACAATATCCAATCTCTATTTTTAATCAAATGCTCATCTAAAAAAATCAATAGTAACTAATGATACCTGTTTAGTAAACCTAAGAAATGCAGTTGTGCTTTCAAGCACTGAGATTAAAAAATGGAGATGGGTTTCATGAAACTAGACTTTTCAGGAAGACATGCTGGAGGAATAATCTCTTGCATTGTAGAAGCATGCATCCTGGATATGTTTCCCATAATATAACTATGAGTCAAGCATTTAGGGTCTCCAATGTTGAGCGAGCATTACTGGGTCTTTACAATAAATTTAATAAGAGAGGCTATTTTAAATCAGGAATTTTGGCAGTGTTGTGCAAAGCTAACTGGAATAGTGTGGCTGATGACAAAAACTCACCAGGTTTTGCCATAGGACTTGACCAGCTATTCACCACCATTGGCATTGATGGGCAATGTCAAATTCTGCAAAAATGTAGAGGACAAAAAGTGAAAGCTTCATTATGGGCCATTTCTGGCCATGTGTGTTGTATATGAATCTGTTTTTGACCAGATTAAATGTGTAAAAATGAGGTTGATAGGAAAGTTGTAAAATGGGGAGCAAGCAAAGGGAGGAACAAAGGGGAAGCAATACAGGCATTTGCAGGAGGGGATTGTGAGAGAAAAATAGATATTCACTTCTTCACCATAGTAATGTACACAGGTAGACAAAAGTTGATGAATTTGGATTGTCACCACAACATGTTTGGGTGACTACAATGCAATAATGTTGTATAGCCATTTGGACCAAATTAATGTATCGAGCAGACACATATTCGAAGTGGAGAGCTACTTATGGGACAATTTTTTTTGTGGGGCAAGTGCCCATTTTGGGGGGTTCAAGAATAAAGGAATATTGGGGATGGGACCTAGGAATGTGAGGGGCAAGTGCAAACAAACAGGGCATACAAGACAGGCACAGGGATGGTGGTGGACACATAAAGGACACTATAATTGGGGATAGGTAGGATACATCGGATGCAGATGCCCATCAAGTGTGGGAACAGAATTTAGTCCTCACTCTCCGAGGCACTGCTACCTGATGAGGATGGAAAAGGTAGGGCAGGAGCTGTGCAGTCATTACTGCCGGGCTATATTCCAGAGGTGATGAGTGTAGGTATGGCAGCAGTGGAGGGCTGGAGGGTTGGCAGGATGAACCACAGTGATGGGCCCACCTTCCTGTGGTGACATGTATTTGTTTTGTTGGCAGAAAGTATAACATTAGAATGGTGTGAGTCCAGATAACCCCCCCAAAAAACTTTTACATAATAAAAAAGGAGAGAGAGAAAGAGAGAGAGAGAGACCGAGATAAGGGGTGAGGTGAGACAAAAAATGAAAAGAACTAATTAGACCCATGATATGTCACATTCATCCTTTCTTACAACAAAAAGCAATTTATTTTTATCCTAGTTATAGAGCTTTCACACTCCCAAAATTATTGTGAATTGTTGCAAGTAATCCTTGAAAGATGCACATATTCTATAGATGCTTTCAAAGATACTACAGAGTAAGTTGAAAAATTGGCATTAAAGCCAGTATTGCTGCATTTAAGCTGTAAAAATAATACCTATTGAATGTGAAGTTGTAGGTTAGTTGAGGATATTCAACACACATAATCTATATACACTACTACACTTGTCTAAAACAATTCCCAACAGCTACAGGCAAACGCTTGTATGCTTGGTGTCACAGTTAAGATATGCATGCAAAGGTTCCTGCTGATCTAAGGAATCACAATAATTAATATAATCAGGGTAGTTGTGTTGCAGACATACCCCTTTGCCTCTTTGAGTCTCACCAGTCTCTCAAGATGTGCCTCCCTGTTCATTGGGATTTCCTGTGTAGCTGTAAAATAGACAGTGACAGAAAAAGAGACATGAAAACATTATGAAAATCAGTCTTGGCTATGTACACTCTTCCATATCTTTTCATTTTGCTTGATCTGTATACTTAAACAACAGAAGGATGTTAGCAGTTGTGCCTACTTGTGTTTTTTAAGGTCACTGTAGTGGTGTTTACCTTGATAGAGTGTTCCAAGCCTCAGCCATGTGCTGAGGCCCAGTGTAGTTTCCCAGCAGCAGTCTCCAGCTGTAACACTTCATGAGGAGTGCAACAAAGATTTTGCCAGCCTCCACACTCCACATCTGTATCCTGAATTTGGCACCATCATTCCCATAACCTGCCATGTCTGCAGAGGTCCTCCAACACCAGTAGCAATGGTTTCCCATCAAATTGTGATCTTGTATTTTAAGACCAGTGAGGAAACATACACAACCATGCCAACTGCATTTGCACAATTGTAAGCAAAAGGAAACATTGTCAAACAAAGAGGAAGGGAGTTTATAAAACAGCAATGATGATGCAAAACTTGGCAGTGATTTTTGGCATGTGTGATGCTATACTTGGTCCAATGGTCAACACTGACATGCTCAGTGGCTTGGCTTTTAAGCCTTGACTTTGGCGGGATCAATGGGATGAGTTAGCACAAATTTTGTTGGGACTTACACACAGTTAAATGTAATTTGCACTAAGTCAGATTCAAACCTATGTAAATGAGATTGCACAAAATTCCACATAGGTGATTATTCCTTATTGCACATAAGAAGTGTTTGTCAGCCATGATCCTAAAGATATACAACTTAAAGAGTGACTGGTATTATACTTCAATTAGGCCTGTATGTGTGTGACATTAAAAGGTTGTGGCTCATGCATTCTCAGCTGTGATGCAAGTCTAACTTTTATTTATTTAAGATTTGTTTACCAGGAAAGTCCAGCTGGGACAGAGCCCATTTTTAGCTTAGGCCCTGGGAGAAATGCTCTGGATGCATGTCTTTGGAATGTGGGAGGAAACCTGTGCATACCCAGGGAGGACATGCAGAATCCACACAGAAAGCACCCCAGACGAGAATCATACTGGAGACCATCTTGCTGTTAGGCAACTGTGCTAATTGCTACCCTATTGTCTATATGTCTGACAATATATTGGAAATGGATAAACTTGCATGACTTTAGTAATAGAGTTTGACGTTATGATACTTACCTCACAATACATTCTGTTTTACATTTAAAATTGGGTTATTGGAGGGGTCTAGATGATTGTCAGTAAACTACTGTGTCCATCAGAGACATGCAAATGTATTTTTTATTACATAATCATCATTGTCATGCTAAACCAGTTACACATATAATCAAATGGGGTTCATGAGACAGTCATTAATCAGCTATAATACCTAGAAAAATATGTGTATGCAAGCAGTAATACCTTCCTGTCAATCAGCTTACTATATGTAGCTACTGCTATTGAGTATTACCTTTATAATCTGGATTTGAACCTTGTCACCTCTATGTTCTACCCATGAACTCACTGCACTTACACCTGGTGCCACAGTGAAAATTAGGCAGTAGCTGTATTTGCCATGCCCAGTACTGTCCTGTCTCATGAACCCCAGTTGATTATACGTGTAACTGTCTAGAGTGTTTATGGCTGTGTATCACTGCTGAGCTTATTTACACAGATGAAGGTGCACCAGACTAAAATTTTAAATGTTTTCCTTAAGTATTGGACTGTGTTGCTCACAGACAGGCAATGTGTACATGGAGAAAGCAATAGCAAACACATATCTGTTGTGTAAGTACTCTTTATGACCCCCCTCACTAATATGCTTACTGTGAGACTTGAATCCTGCTTTACGAACTCTGTTCTGTCTTTTTCATCTCACTGCATTTATACCTTGTGCCACAGCATCCGTCAGCTAGCATATGGAATTTCTGCACTCATTAACATCCATCGTGCTGAGTACCACACAATGCCTCTATCCATGTTTGCACTTTATAAAGTGAACAAAATTAAAGTTTTCACTTTTTCCTTAAGCAGTAAACCCTGTTTGCACTATGCCATGCACCATGTACATGGTAAAGGCAAAACAAAAATAAATAAATTAATAAATTAAAAAAATAAAAAATAAAAAATAAAATAAGAAAAGATAAAAAGGGAAACAAAAGTTTAAAAAATAGACAGCTCTGGATTTGAACCATCAGACTATTGTACTTTCACAACACAGTTGCAATGGGTTATCGCTCTTTGCCACAGATACAGCTTTGCAATGTCTCTCAAATAATGTACATACAAACAATTCATATTTTATAGCCAGTACTAAATAGTTCATATAGTTGGGCATTTTCAATTGATTGTGCATGTGTAGATAATGTATTTAGTGGAATGAGTGATCACTCAATATTTATGAATATGTTTGCAAAACTGCAGCTCTGCCTTCTCTTTGTATTCTAATAATCCTTGTCCTATCTCTGCTTTACTATCAGACATGTGATCTCTAGTGAATATCCTCTCAGTTTTCTTTCAAGGTGGGATACAAATACATGACAGTGAGCAGCAATTTTCAGTATGGCTGGAAACTGTGTTACTATGACAAAGAAATATACATGTGGAGTGCTTGGTGTTGTTTAAAAGCTCACTACAGTTAGTTCCACTCTTTGTAAGTGGATCTTCACTTGCATACCCACTCCAGGGAAGGATATATGTGAATTACTGTGTTTTGTTTCAGTCAGAGTATTCATTCACAGTTGCAAACCATTAACACCTAACAATGGTGTAGAGGCTACACTATGTTTACATCGGCTACACGAAGTCACACATTTGTTATTCAGCAATTCTAATGAGTTCACATCTCATTTGCATCTTCAGAGTGTTCAGTGAGCTGAATCTACAGTAAATGGTAACTATGTAGGTAAGAAACTTGAAGGTGAGGAGCCTGTTTTCAGTCATGTTTAATGCTCCACTTGTGAGAATGTAGAAATGAGTTGTCTTTTGACTGCATTTTCTATAGTGGGTATTTTAGTTGCATGGGGCAGATTATTTGGTAAACTACATAAGTATATATTATATTATATATATCATTTCAGATATTGGTGACATTGCTGAAAAACCTGCATAAATTCTACATAGGTAGATTTACAAGTACCAGTTATGCAGGTATCTGCCATTCATTCATGTTCTTACAAATTTGTTTTTCTATTGCAGGTTCCACACTTACGATGACAGGCCTGCAGTTTCAACTGTTGTCATTCAGGGCTGACTCTTTCTGATGCTAGCAGTACACAGCCATTACTTGAGGAAGTAAAGGTTGTGAGAATTGCCCGGCATCAATTTTTTACTCTATGTACATGCATAGGATGAGAGGTGTGCACCTTAGGTAATCAGAATATATGGTATCCATTGTCTCTTGGCCAAGGTGAGGTCATGTTATGCAAGACACAGCTACCTACACTCACAGCAGGTTGAGGTCCCCCCCCCCAACTCCTCAACTGCATGTGAATATGATGACCCTGCCAGTGGTGGTGGAATGTTTGCTCCTATCTCTTGGGTTTCCTGCTGCAGTTGTTTTCGCAGAATGATTTTGTGTATGATAGCACAGTCTGTAATAATTTCATCACAAGTACTGAGATTGTACTGTAACCCCCCCAATGTAAGTAGACACTGAAACAGTGAATTCAGCAGCCCAAACACATGCTCTATGGTGTTTCTTGTTTGAGTGTGTGCCTCATTATATCATTCCTCCATGGGCAGATATGCATTTCTGATGGGTGTCATCAGCCATGATTTCAATGCATCCCCTGCATCTCCCAGTAAATAGCCTTGTGGGACATCAGCCCTGGAAATCCTTTGGTAGAGCTATGAGGTCTCCCAGATATGGGAGTCACAGTAACTGCCAGGATTGCCAAGACACACATTCAGGATGGTTCCCCTAGCATTACAGATGACCTGGCAGTTATGGGAGTGAAACCTATTTCTTTTGATGTAGACCCTTTCCTGTTCCCCAGGGGTGATTTGATCTCAATGTGCTTGCAGTCTATTGCACCAAAGACCTCAGGGAAAGTATGCCATGGGGTAGAAGTCCTGCATAGCTCTAGTTCTGTCCTTGTGGGGATGAGATGAGGGAAATATATATATATATATATATATATATATATATATATATATATATATATATATATATATGTGTGTGTATGTATATATATATATATATATTTATATATATATATATATATATATATATATATATAATCACTGCTATAGCATACCATTCAGGAAATGGTGTAGAATCCTGGATACTGATACCTGTGACACCCACACAATGCCCTCTGTGGGTCTTTGAAAGGTTCCTGTAGCTAAAATTCTAAGTGTTACACATACCTTGGTCTCCACCAGTATTGGTTCCCCTCAGTTTACCCCGGTCTAAGATGAGGACAACTGAGGTTGTAGAGTTCCTGGAGTGTGTTTCTAGCCACCCTGTAGCAGTGTTCTACTATTTCCACTTCATGCAGACCATGAAAAGTTAAACAGGGTCTAAATGCCCTTGTCCTCCTTATCTGAGGTCTCTCAGCAGCAGCTGCATAGAGATGAGCCTGTTGCACATGCAAATGATCAAGAGCAGCATCAGACCCTAAGATTCTTTCCTGTGTAGGTTATGTGGCTCATACCTCTTAACTGGCCAGATTTTTGTAGAATGTCCAGATTTTTACCTCACATTTTTGGTCTTTTCTCATAAAATTTGTGGTTTTCTGGCAAATTGCTGATGACTAAACTCACTAAATAAGGACACACATTTGAGATTCAGACTTCATATCTTCCAGAAAATGCATGGTAACACAAATCCTGCTGTTCTAGCAACTTTACAAGTTTATAAGAGTAATATTTAAATTTTGTCCCTATTTTCAGGCCTTTGTCCCACCATTATTTTAGGCTTTGCCCAGATTTTGTGTGATATGCTGCAGCTGTATTCAGAAAAGGTTTTGATGTACAGGGCAGATGGCAACACAGAATATACATGTTGCCTTTATAACTTGTTTTGTAGCTCCACTGTCTTTGATTGGATGATTAGCATATATTTCAGCTGCTTATACACTGATTAGAATGCCACAGTGTTTACCTGGTTTGCGCGGCTCTAGAAAAATGCAAAGTCATTTACCAAATACAAATCTGTGTACTATTGTGTGCTTGTTGTGCAGTGCTGCAAACACAGCATGACTGCCCCAAGTAAGTTTTACTGAGTTCAGCCCATAGTCTTACTTAAGAATTTAATTAATTATGTTTTTATTGTATGGAATGAAGGAGAAAATTAAATGAATGCATTTATAAAATATTTAAATAGTACAACTTAATTTTTAAAGTTCACATACAGATGAGCAATCATTTCTTTTAATTTTTAGACACTCATTTTAATGTAGATACTGTGATTAGCTCCCCGCAATCAAATTTTTACACAAAGCCTCAGTTTATTAACATGTACCTTCGCAAAAGTGGTAATCACCCAGGATTTAAAAGACAAAAAAAAAACATCATAAGAGGACAAGCAATTAGGTCATCAAAATTAACAAGTGGAGATGTGAGGTTTGAAAATGAGCTCAGTAGAAGAAAAGTTATTAAAAATCCTTGTTGCAAAAAGGAATTTATAAGCAGCACAACTGATAAAGTAAGTCAAAGGAGAAAGTGAACATTGTTCCCAATTTTGGCTAAAGAATCAGCTGTGAGGCAAAAAATTAAGGAAATGGGTAATATGGATTCCAACTTTGTTTTCCCAATTAGGTACAGCATGGACAAGAATGAATTAAGAAGTATAGTTATAAAACTTATAACATTATAGAAAATTACAGACACTTAATAAAGCCATGGGGCAATTGTTATGTTTTTATTATCAAAAGGACTGAATATTTAAATATTTTTAGAAAAAAAAAATTATCAATTTTGATTCATAATAATTCAGATGCATATACACATGTCTGTCAGAGAGCTAACAGATATGTAAAGACAGGAGTTAATATTATAATAGATGTGATGGACAAAAGTCATGCCCCTGAGACAGATGTAATCCCAAAATGGTTTGCATTACTATCAGCATATATTTTAATGCATTTTATATTAGAAAGACAACAAGAAAATTATCTGTGAGAGTTAGAGTGTAATAAAGTAATTAAAAATAAAAGCACTTTGAATTGTTTGTACATGAGTGCTTTTTGTTTTGTAGTAATTTACAGAAAATTATAGTTCTTGATTTAGACAACATTCAAGAAAATATTAGGAATTTTTACTTAAATTGTATAGTAGAAAAAATAAATTATTACAGATGTTTGAATTAAACAGTGCATTGTAGAAAAAAAGAACAAAAATGGCAAATTAGATTAAATGCCACTATCCCCTCTGGCTTGAATGAGACCATTAATGTCAGATGCTTGTGGATACTTAATGAATCTTAACTATTATCTGTTAATTTTTTATCTGTTGCTTTTCATATTAAAAATGAACAGGTTACTATATTTTCAGCTCTGAAAAAGCCTTTGATAATAGAAAATGAAAACATTTAACTTTTAAATGTGCAACAGTGTAGTTTGTCTATGAGACTTCACAGTGCAGTTTTTGTTTTCTTTAAGTTCTGTAAATGCTTATAAATGGAATGAAGTAGATATTATCATTCTGGCTTTAAATGCCAAATTCCATAAAATAATCACCCCCTTTTACCACATAGGGAATTAAAATTCTGGAAATATACAAAACTTTTCCAAGAAAATTGATGAAAGGGTTTTTGAAACAGAGCAACTCAGATTTTAATGCTTTTGCTGCAACAGCTGTAGAAAAATATTATGTTGTTGCCAAATCTTTCAAAAGCATCAGGATGAACATAACAATAAATAAAAGCAATATTATCAACTATGTGGTTTCCAAATTCCTGACAGATTTCAGCCTCTGAACTTATAGACATACGGACACACACACACACACACACACACACACACACACACACACACACACACACACACACACACACACACACACACACACACACACACACACACACACACACACACACACACGCATGCACATGCACACACACACGCACACACAGGCACACACACACACAGGCACACAGGCATACACACACACACACACACACACACACACACACACACACACACACACACACACACACACACACACTGTACATCTATGAATGTGTTATTAGTGAAAGCTGTAGGC
This sequence comes from Protopterus annectens, assembly GCF_019279795.1. Lineage (NCBI taxonomy): Eukaryota > Metazoa > Chordata > Ceratodontiformes > Protopteridae > Protopterus > Protopterus annectens. Next base: position 527,507,836 of record NC_056750.1, on the reverse strand, counting down.
AGTGAAACAAAATAATCTGTAGATATTGCAAATATAAATTATTATAGTAATATAATATAATGGGAATGAAAATTTCTTGAGCACCAGGGGTATAGATGGTACAGTTTTCCCTCAGTGAATAATTGTTTTCTTTTGTGCCTGGATGTGGTGCCTTTTGTATTTGGACTTCCTTCTTATGAAGAGAAGTACAAAAGAGAATGAAGAGTTTGTTTCTTGCTTTACTCCTATAAGTGATACCTCATACTTTACTGCTGGGAGTTTGAAAAAAATGCCTGTGCCCCTTTTTACATTTGCACACAAAGGAATGTTATTAACATGTAGACATTAGAGTTTATTGCCAACAAAACCAACAACAGGATTATCTTCAATCAATAAATAATAGAAATTGTCAGTCAGTAAAATATAGGCATGATATTTTTCTTGTAATGACTTAATACACATGGATTTTATTTCATATCATCCAGGTTTCAATGCAGTGACCTGAGTCTGGCCTACAAGACAACAAAATATGTAATGTGATATGAATCATTTTGTTTGACTTTTACAAACATGCAGCAAAGAAACCAGAGGGCTGTCCTTAGTTTAAAGGCAAACCAAAAAGTAAAAATGTCACATAGACAAACCAATTAGCAAAAACCGCAATAAACGTCTAGCCAAGGTAAATTTTTCACTGTGTGTACCTTAAACCTCCAATAATAGATACCCAAAATCTAACCAAAGTAGACTTATCACTGTGTGATACCCTGAAGCTCCAATAATAGAAGCCTATGGGTTATATATAAACAAACCCGTAAGGACATCAAGTGTTTTAGCTATATGGCTTCTGAACACCCATCACTTTTACTTTTCTTTTAAGTCTTTGAGAACACATTCAGACCTATAAAGCCAAACTCCACAACTTTAGACACTCGTATTTCATTTGTCTTATGACCTCAACAGCACAGCATCGGTGGATTGTTTGGTTTTACTTCAAAAACACATGGTCCTTACACCAAGTTGATGTCTGTAACCAATAAAGTGTCTGCAAAATATCCCAACTAACATTCAAACCAAAAAGTAAAAAAGTCACACAGACAAACCATTTAGTAAAAACTTCAAGACAAAAATGTGTTTACTGTGTTTCTGATAGTCAAACAATTCATTCATGCTGTGCTGATGAGGTCATAATAAGGCTGAAACATGCATGTCCACAGCTAGTGGAGTTTGGCTATATTAGCATAAATGTATCCACAAAGACTTAAAAAGGAAAAAGTAAAAAGTTATGGACATTCAGAAGCCATAAATCTGAAAAATTATGTCCTTAAGGGGCCATTTGCATGTATCCCATTGGCCTCTATTACAGGAGTTTTAGGTATCACACAGTGAAAACTTTAGCTTGGCTAGGGTTTCTTTCCAGTTTTTACTAATTGGTTCATCTGTGTGACATTGTTACTTTTTAGTTTGGATGTTAGTTGGAGTATTTTGCAGACACCTTAATGGCTATGGACATCAGCTTGGTGTAAAACCCTGTGCTTCTGAAGTACGCCTAAACAGTCAACTTATGGTTTACTGATGAAGTCATAAAAAGTCTGAAACAAGCAACATAAATGTTTTTAGTTTCCTTAGTCTTATAAACAGGTCAGGCATATTTTATCAGCTAGTGGAGATGTTGTGGATGTCAATTAATAAAGAGCCAAAGACTTTATCTGGAAGTGGAAAATGTCACTGAGTGGGATAAGCTGATTCTTCCAGTCGAATGGGATGGATCTGGGATTACCCAATTTGAAAGGGTATTTCAGAGATGCACAGTTAAGGCTCCTGTACATAGCACAAGCAGAAAACTATAATCCAAAGTAGAACGGGGTGATGATGAAACGGGGGAAGCTCAAGAAACAAGGATAGATTGAGATTTTGGATGCAAACCTTTAAGGAGAATGAAAATAATCATACAGAATATTATATCTATAAAGTAGCAGAACGTTTCCTAAGAACTAAGCCAACATGGGAATGGAGAAATGAGATGCTGCTGATAGGGATGACTGCAATTAGGAATATAGACAAAGGAATAAGGGGGCTAGAATTTATTACAGAAAACTGACAAAGGAACCAATGTATTGGGAGCAAATAACTAGAGAAGGAAAGATGATAGAATGGGAAGACACCGAGAATTTATTTGGACTGCTTATTCACTCTCTCTTCCCAATACTTTCTAACCTCCTCTGACTGATTCTTTAGTTATCCTGCAATATTTTATATGATCTACTAATTATTCCTTTTTTAATGGCAGCTTCTATTCTAGATTCTATTAAAAATTCTACCAGTGCTGGTCTTTCATTTAGGACCACCCCTATTTCTTTCTCTTTGTCTATACTCTGATATCAAATCTTGATAGGGAAGGCAATCTCTAACCTGCAGTCCAAATAAATTCTTGGTGTCTTCCCATTAAGGAAAGATGATAGAATTTGAAGACACCAAGAATTTATTTGGACTGCAGGTTAGAGATTGCATTTCTTATCAAGATTTGATATCAGAGTATAGGCAAAGAGATAGGAATAGGGGGAGGGTTCCTAAATGAAAGACCAGCACTGGTAGAGTTTTTAGTAGAATGTAGAACAGAAGCTCCCATTAAAAAAAGAATAATTGGTGGAGCATATAAAATATTGCATGATAACTTTAAGAATCAATCAGAGGAGGTTAGAAAAAATTGGGAAGAGAGACTGGATAAATAATTTACAAAGAAATAATGGGAGGCTATATGCATGCATCCCAAATATGCAACAGAGTCTAGAAGATTTAGGATTTTTGCTTGGAAATGTGTTTTATACCTCAAGTAGACTCCAGAGAATTTTCCTCAAGTAGACAGCAAATGTTGGATATGTGATAGGGAAGAAAGAGGTAATTGAGGACATACTTTCTGGGAGTGTGGTGAGTTGGGGGACTCTAAGGATTCCCTGCAGGTTGCAGTGTTGGGGATGCTAGGTGGGCAGATTGGTGTAATGAGGGAGATGATTTTTCTGAGCTATGATACAGAATCAGAATTGCCTAGACATGGTAAGGTCTTGCTGTGTGAATTTATGGTAGCGGCCAAAAAAGTAATTACTAGAAAATGGAAATCAAAATCTAAACTAACTGTACTAGTTAGAAAATAAAATTGCCAAAGATTCCAAAGACAACCACAAGGCATTCTATAGCTATGTCAAGAATCTAAATGGCAATACTCAGATCTGCTCTGAGCTACAACAGAATGGCATTAAATATACTGATCCCAAGGATATTGCCAATATCCTGGCAGATCAATTCAGTGCCAACTTTACCCCCATCTAACCCCATAAATGGCCCATCTCAATACCGGAAGATTGCCAAATTCTGGTAATAACAGCCACACAAGTAAAAAATGCACTCTCCAAAGCTAAGAATACAGCATCCATGGGACCAGATGACATTCCGGGCTGTGTACTACATGAACTAGAAAATTAACTGGCACCTCACCTAAGTGTCATGTTTAATCATACCCTCACCTCAGGCTTCATGCCCACTGAGTGGCACACAGCTACAGTTATCCTACTCCACAAGGGGGGATCCATCTTGGATCCCTGGAAGTACCACCCCATCAGTCTAATGAGCCTGATCTGCAAGGCCGTGGAACGTATTATCATGGAACTTATAAACAAAGACATTGGCAACCTTAAAACACTGGACCCCGCCCAGTTTGGGTTTGTGAAGGGCCGATCTTGTTTTCTGAACCTGATTGACTTCTTTGAATCCATCTCCAGAGCCGTGGATGAGGGTAAGAAAGTCCACACAGCCTATCTGGACCTCGCCAAGGCAATTGACACCATTCCCAACTCTGGAATCATAGATAAACTTACTAAGCTGTGCATTAATCCCTACGTCACTCGATGGGTTGCCAACTGGCTTACTGACAGAACCCACATTGCAAAAAGTAGCTGATTCCAAATCCAGCTCCAGACAAGTGACAAGTGGAGTACCTCAGGGTTCAGTCCTGGGACATCTCTTGTTTGGCATCTACTTCTCTGAAGTACAGGCCAACGCTAACACTAAAAAAGATCACAGATGACTGCAAACTGGGAGCCATTATTGAATCCCCAATTGATGTCGATACTCTACAAAAGGGCCTTACAGAAACAGATGCTTGGTGCCAGAGCCATGGGCTCAACTTCAATGCCAAGAAATGTATAGTTATCCCTTTTGGGAAAAAACATGTACCCGTGAATTACCACATAGGTGGCAGTGCACTAAACACCGAAAGTGTAATAAGATACTTAGGGACACATGTGGACAGTGGTCTCACCTTCAGTAACCACATTGCTACAACAGTCAGGGAATCCTTCTATGTGGCACGCCTCATCACTAAGGGCTTTTCATCCAGTAAAAAGGAGGTCATTGTCTCACTGTACTAATCCCTCTGTAGACCCATTATAGAATACAATGCCCCATTTGGTATGTACCTCCCAAGACATCTGCAACAACTGGATAGTTAACTGGATAATAGGCCTCAGAAATACCTCACAGGCCTAAAGCAGATGACCTATGCTGACCGCCTTAAAAAAACTCCAGCTATACTCTGTTGTATATCATCTACTCCGAGGCAATCTCTGCCTAACATACAAGGCCATGTCAAACCCAGAGCTGTTGGACATGTTACACTTAAAGAAATCCCAATCCCTCAGAGACACATGCTCCAGGGATCTAAACCTTGTCATCACAATAAACAAAACATGCTGGCGGGATAGGTTCCTGACCCAGAGACTCCCCAGATTCTGGAATAGACTGCCCATACATGTCAAGCAGAGCACCTCTTTGGCCCTCTTCAAAAGGAACCTTGATGATTGGATGGGAGAAAGGAAATTCACTCCAGGGATCATGTCAGTCACCCTGCTAGGCAGGGGTCCAGGGAAGTAAATAGTGTGGGAAGAAATAGCCAGGGAATTGTTATGGCTAGGCTTGTATAGGCCCTAGTGCCGATATCCTAGTACCAACCTATGAACCTATGAACCTATAAGAAGTAGTGAATATAGTAACAGAGATAAAACAATTGGAACTGACATCTTTAGAAAAGAGTATGAGCAAACTACATAGGAAAAATGGGAATTGTGGGAATAATACATACAGTGGAGGAATGAGGTTTAAAAGAAGGCAGGCGTTAAATGAGCTATTTAGTGTTTGACTGAAAATGGTTTGGTAGATTATAAGTGATGTTTGCAACTAGGAGTGTGTCAATATATTTTGTGATGTAAAATGCTTGTAACTGGGATTGTGTCAGTGTGGTTTGTTTTCATTTATGTAAATGTATGATTGTCTATGTTGTAAGTGATGGTTTAATAAAGATGTTTTTTGTTTAACAAAAAAAAAATCTGAAACATGCATGTACACAGCTTGTGGAGTTTGGCTTTATTGGCCTGAATGCATCCACAAAGAATAGAAAAAGTAAAAAGTCATATACCTTCATAAGCCATATAGCTGAAACACTCACTGTCCTTAAGGGGTCATTTGCATATATCCCATGGGCCTGTGTTACAGAAGGTTTAAGGTATCACACAGGGAAAACTCTAGCTTGGCTATGTTTTAATTACAGCTTTTACTAATTAGTCTAAAGGCAAACACTAACTCTGTGCTTACTTCCCCAAAATTTTATTTTGTTCTTAATATTTAAAGAGTAGCCAGTTCATCCAGACAGTTCAGTCCTCATTAGATAAGAGTTGTTCTTAGACCTTATACACTGAAATTTGTAATCTTCTGAGAAACTGATGGCTTATAAGCTTACAGATAATATGTAAATACCTTTCAACTTAGGATCATAAGATCATAGGAGATTATGAGTCTATCGACCTGGAGGCCAATTTAAGCCTAGCCATTTCATCCCAATGTAATACTATAGAAAACCTAGTTAATACCCAAGATTGAATTTAGTGATGAATGTCCATGTCTGGGAAGGTTGTGGGCTCTATCCCCGGTAAAAATTTATGGTGCCCCATCCACTCATCCAGGATCCTCATGAACAGTGTTATAGAGGTGCTCTGTTTCACATGAATTAGTAAATGTTTCAAGTTCCAAAGACGCAGCAGTCACTGGGAGATACATTTGTCCCTTCAATATGTCCAATTTAAGTCACAGGCCACATTTAGGTCCCTGGAATGGGTAGTACTAGTCCCATTTGATTTATGGATATGCAGCAAATTCATTAGGTTTGGGTCTTGAATTGGTCTGTTGGCCAGGCATAAGTCTCCCCTAAGAAGTCTAAACAACATGGAGTATAGTGACAGTGACTTTAGTTGGTCTGTGTAAGGCAAAATAAAGGATCACAATCAGCAGGATTTGGAGCTGTGCAGGGAGACCTGAATGGATTTTAAGCCTATTACCTTAACCACTCAGCCACAACTACACTACAAAACTTTTTCATAGGTAAATACCAGTCTAGTTGTCCTTTTAGGCCTTGACAATTTCCCTTCAACAGTGAGAATAAAACACAGTATTTTGTGTCTGTGAGGTAAACACCTTAACCATTATGCCATCCCCCATCTTACTTCTGATTCTGTCAGTACTCATCGTCCTTTATCATTTATTCCATTTTATCATGGTTTTAAGTTAATCAGCTCTAGTTATGTCCTGGATAGCCCTGAATGAAGTCATTTTTCTCTTCTTCTTAATACTTCTACAAAAAAAAAAAAAAACATATAGTGTCAGTAGAATACTGGACTCACTATCTGCTTCTAGCATGATGCTGCCTCACTACTAGACTGCAGCCTGTCACGTGTGATATGCAACTTAAGGACATCATATAACACATCTGTAGGACTTACACTGAACTATTTATCAGTTACTGACTGCAGCAGCAGTGCTGTTATTCCTTTCATAACAGCCTGCAGCTGATCCTTTGCCTACCTTGGTTCTGCACCAGCTTTTTAAAAAGTACTCATTACCTGGGATTCAGGAATGGACATTTTCCATGCAAGAACAGTGTAGGAGCTCCTGTATGGAAAATGGTCACAGAGCGATCCAGGAAATTGCCGTTTTCACATGCACGAGCGGCCCTACACTGTTCCTGCAAGGAAAACCGGCAAACATGCAAATCACCTCATTTGCTGGTAAAAACCATGCAAATTAGGTGATTTTGTGATCCACGACGCTGGCCAGACTCCGTGCAGGAACAGTGTCAGAGCAGAAATGTATTCAGTTAGTAATTGAATACATTTCTGCATCTGAGCAAACAGAGGCAGGACAGCTCGTGGAAAGCATGTATTACAATCAAACACACATGCCAATGGCCAAATATAAGGCCATTGGCATTAATAAATGTTTATTTTTTTCAAATTAAACTTTCTTTTTGGCCAGTCATGGCTGTTTAAGCTTAGGGCAGTGGTGCACAAATGGGATCATACCGAAAATCAAGAAATAAATGTGAAAAGTCAGTTTTAAGATAATTCTGCATTTTGCCATTATAGTATTAGGAGCACTAGTTGTCAAGGGGAAAGGGTCCGTCTAAATGCAGTAACTAAGGATGTACACACTGGGATATGCAAATGAGGGGAGTTATACCGAATTACAGATTTCCTCAAAGTGTCAACTTGCACCTAACCTGTAGGTGCAGCAATAGAACAGTGCAAGTATAAGAGCTGAATGACTTCATAAGGGGGTGTGTCATGCTTGCTGTAAGCTCATTAGAGCTCTGTGGCCAATGTTTGCCCTTAGCTAAGCACAGCTAAGGAAGGGCGTGTGTCTGAGGCTATATTGTCTTAGTCTATGAAATGCAGAGTGTGTTCACATCCAGGGAGGACCATTTCTACTTAAAAGTGCTTACATTAGCTGAATGGGTGTACGAGAGGGCGCAGACAGGGGATTTGTAACTGGCAAGTATAACTTGAAATGTTAGAGGCTGCTGCTGCTGCTTTACTCCATTGATATGTACTAGAGACTGAGGGTGGTGAGGAGGAGAATGCTGACAACCAACCCACAGTGAGGAGGAGGAGGAGAAGAGTGTATAGACCCAGGTTAACCTACCAGAGTCTACATGAGCTGGAGGTAGTAGAGCGCTATAGGGTGGACAGTGACATTCTACAGCAAGTCATTGAGCTGTGCTGACCATGCCTTACACACAGAAATAATATAGGGGAATCCATCCCAGTGGATACCAAGGTATGTCTTGGCTTAAGAATACTAGTAACAGGTACCTTCCAAAGACCAACTGGGGATATCATGGGGGTCTCACAGGCATCAGCATCCAGGGTACTCCACCAGTTCCTGGATGCCATGACACAACATGACAATGAGCACATATATTAACCCACTGCCCCTGAGGTGCTGACCACATGTATGTGTCTCTTCCATCGTATAGCAGAATACCCTGAAGTAGTTGGTGCTATAGACTGCACACACATCTACATCAAAGCACCACCCGGTGAGCGGGGCAGGGTCTACATAACCCGCAAGGGCTTCTCCTCCATCAACTGCCAGGTCATGTGCGATGCCCAGGACATTATCATGAATATGTGTGCTGGCAGCCCTGGAAGCTATCATAACTCCCACATCTGGCATTGCTTACAGCTGTATGAGGCATTTGCCAGGGGGGACATCCCATATGGCTATCTAGTGGTGGGATGCTGGCTATGCACTGGAGCCGTGGCTGATGACACCCATCAGAAATGCACACACACCCAAACAAGAACACCATAATGAGGCACATGCACAAACCAGGATCATTGTAGAGCATGTGTTTGGGATGCTCAAGTCATGGTTCTGCTGCCTTGACATATCCGGTGGAGCCTTGCAGTACTCTCCAGCTACATGTACACAAATGTTCATAGTATGTACCATGTTACACAATATGATCCTGTGGAAACAGCTGCAGCAGGAACAGCACAGGGCAGGGCTACCTAGCCCCCCACCATTGCCAAGGCCAGCACAGGCACAGAGAGAGTCGGAGGAGGAACATCCTGAGCCTGCCCCTGTAGGCAGAAGAAGGCATGCACAGTATGCCCAGGCCTTGGCAAAGAGGCAACGCATATCACACACATTGACACTGTAGGGACCTAGGGACTGATACCTCTCTCCAACTTGCACAGACAGTAAAAGGGATGCCAAACATGACACTACCTGAGCTTTACCATGTACAGGGAGTGTACTATGTGCATCCAACATAGTCAGCCCTCCGGCGCTGTCCTCAATACTGGCCCAGCAACAAGGTACGTCACTCTTCCTATCAATTACTGAATGGAGTAGTGTGTTCTCATACTTGTATGTATGATAGGGATGCAAGCATGCAAGGGAATTGGGTGGCTGAATGGGATAGCAGCAGACAGCTATATGGGACAGCAGGAAATTCATAACAAATACTGGTGTCAATATACTAGAGAGCACTACACAAGGTGACATCCCCCATTGTAGTACATGTGATGGCCCAAAGAACTGTGGGTGTCAATAGGTCACACACATGGATGTGAATGAGGTCACATATCCACCACCAGCCTCACCCAGCAGGACAGGTGTAGATGACCATGAAGAAAAGTGGGCTAAGGTCCCCAAATGATGGCAATGGTGAACAGCCCCCAACCAGACCTACACAGACATACTACAACAGGTCTGGCAGTTGCATTCCAGTTCTGAAGGGTAAGATGTCTGAAACCGAAATATATGCTTTTAAGATCTAACATGTGTACTCCACTGATATGCCTCCTGTCTGCATGATAGGTCACAATACAATATGAAATGGAAGCCAGCAGAGTAACCGTACCAGTACAGTAATTTCAAATGTTAAAGTCTGCAGGTGTGCACCCTCCCCCTAATCCCATGCAGGAATGCAGTAACAGATGGCCTGCAGCACTCTCAAATAGCCTACAGTCCTCTGGCAGAGGCCCATGCCAGGTCCCAACTAACAACCAAACAGTAAACAGAAAACAAATGCAAGGCCATGTTGACAAATGCCAGGAGCATGCCTCCCCATGTCCTACTGCAAGGACTGTGGATCAGGTCAGAAATACTAATGGGATAAAGGTCCAACAATAGGATACCTCCGAGATATTGATTACATAATGTTAGGTGGAGGAGAGAATAACAGAGGGGCATGTAGAAGCATGGATGTCATGAAGTGTGTGAAGTCTGAAACTCTAATGTCCGCTCATACTACTCCTGCCTGCAAACTCATAAATGAATATCCACAAAACTGCTTGTAAACCACAATGTGAAGGTAAACTGACCAGATATATGAGTCCTGCCTCTGGATAACCTGGGTGTATCTGTACAGCTGAGAGGTATGACCCCAGCAGGGTATGGCCATTACTTGAAGTTGAGAAAAGCACAAGGAGGGTATCCCCAGCCAGCACACTAACAAGGTACTGCACCATTTACACAGAACCAGCAGTCTATTGTCTGTAGCTACTCCTCCACAATGGCAGGTGTGTGCCAGAATGTGTAGTCTATATGTCTCAGAATATTGGTCTCAGCTGCATTCATCTTGTATTTCCCGGTAAATAACTGTGGTCAAAGAATGATAACTGTCAGTAGTCGATGACATGACACATCACAGTGTAAAGCAGTACATATGTCAGAATATGTATGACCTACAACCAGACATGTCACACAAGCAGCAGAGACAGCAAAATTTACAGTATTCCCTGTATGTTAAGCCCATTGTGTCTCCATATTGACAACCTATCTACTGATATCCTGCAGAAACAGTTTGCTAGGTGTAGCTGTAGCACACAAAAATCCTGACCTGGAGTCCATCCCTCCTTGGAATGGATGCACACATTCAATATAGAAGGTCATACTGGGCATGCTCCTACACCTAGAGAATTGAAGCCCATGTCTCACAACACAGTGGACTACAGTTATTGGTTATTTGCAGCTGTGTGTGCACACATACCAAATTGTACACCGTTGATACTTCACACACATTGGATAGGAATACACACACATATCTTAGGGAAACATAATATAATATGTTAAACATACACACACAGAGATGTGGGGAAGAGAAAGACAGACAGCGACAGAAAGAATCCCATTATGAGGCCTGTCTCACCCACTACACATCCCATTGGCCTATATCACATGATGTGCTGATGTCATTCAGTGTATAAATACCTTTGGTTAGCCCTCAGCCTTATAGCGTCAGTGGTGTTTGTGATAACTGTGTAGCATTAAGTATCCATGTAGCAGTTGTAAACTCAGTCTTGTCAAATGTAAATTTGTGTGAGTGTGTGTGTATTTCTAGATGAATGTGGCTGAGGCCATTCACACTTACTAAATCTCCTGCACCCCTCCTTTGGCACCACTGCTGATGTCACTCACCTTCAAAGATACCTTTGGACAACTCACTAGCATATAAGCTGCATGAGGCTTGTGATAACTGCATAATACTATAGTGTAGCAAACTAGTTAGGTAGGAGTTCCAATCCTGATTCTGGCAAATGTGCAAATATGAGGCCAACAGATATCAATTTGTGTGGGAGAGTGTGTGTGTATCCTTGTAGAAAGCTGATTTTGGGTGCATTCACACTTACAACACTTCCCTTACCCCTCCTCTAGCACTGTTGCTGATGTGAGTCACTTTCAAAGATACCTTTGGACAGCTTTCTAACATATAAGCTCCATGGTGCATACGATAACTGCTTAATGCTATAGTGTAACAAATTAGTTAGGTAGGAGTTCCAATACTGATTCTGGCAACTGTGTAAATGTGAGTGTTTGTGTGAGAGAGTGTGTGTATCCTTGTAGAGACCCAATTCTGTGGTCATTCACACTTACAACACTTCCCTTACCCCTTCTTTGGCACCGCTGCTGATGTCACTCACCTTCAAAGATACCTTTGGACAACTCACTAGCATATAAGCTGCATGGTGCTTGTGATAACTGCATAACACTACAGTGTAGCAAACTAGTTAGGTAGAAGTTCCAATCCTGATTCTGGCAAATGTGAGTGTGTGAGAGAGTGCATGTGTATCCTTGTAGAGAGCTGATTTTGGGGCCATTCACACTTACAACACTTCCCTTACCCCTCCTTACCCCTCTGTTTGCACTGTTGCTGATGTGACTCACCTTTAAATATACATTTGGACAGCTCTCCACCATATAAGCTTCACGGCACATGCCATAACTGTGTAATACTATAGTGTAGCAAACAAGTTAGGTAGGAGTTCCAATCCTGATGCTGGCAACTGTGTAAATGTGAGTGTTTGTGTGAGAGAATGAGTGTGTCCTTGTAGAGACCTGATTTTGTGGTTATTCACACTTACAACACTTCCCTTAACCCTCCTTTAACACTGCTGAATTCACTCACCTTCAAAGATACCTTTGCACAGCTCTCCAACATGTAAGCTCCATGGTGCATGTGATAAATATAGAACAATGTAATAGCAATAACTGCATAGGTATGGGTTTGAATCTCATCTCTGGCAAGTGTTTGTGTGTGTACATATGTCCAAATATGTATGTCCATTCCTCAAAGATTTTGGCCCCATTTACACCCAGTACACATCTCAGTGCCTGACTTTAGCAGTCCTGCAGATATCATCCAACTTAGAAGTACCTGTTGCCAACCCTAAACCATGTAAGATCAGTGGTGCATGTGGGAAATGCATAACCTAATGGCCTGAAAAGATAGTTAGTAGAGGTTTGAACCTCACCCCTGGCAAATGTAAATGTGTGTGTAGGATAAAATATAATATCTTTTGGAATCTCTCATGCACTACATCACCCAATGCCAGCATTTACAAGGGCTGGAGATGTTCCTCACCTTAGAAGTACCTTGGGACAGCTTTCATTCTCTAAGCTCTGTGGCACATGCAATAAATGTGGTACACTGTAATAGCAATACATAGTTGGTAAGGGTTTGAAACTCAATACTGGCAAGTGTGTGTCTCTCATCAGTATCCTGTGTGGAGGTCAGTGTGATTGTGTAATAACAGGATCCACTGGAGGGTGGGTTTTGCTAAATTATTATGTTGAGGACCTAGTATATGTCAGAATGTCCACATTACAAGGCCAACAGATATCAAACACCAGAGAGTTGGTGTAGACAATCCATAGCCCTAAATGTAACAGTATGGATTAGTGAACAATATAGGCAACCTTTCTATTACTCAGAGACCACTCTCCAGCCACATATCATACACACATACACACACACTTGGCTAGGCAACAACCACTATATTGGTTGTTCCCCTGCATATCACCTCACAGATAGTACTCATGGTGTGATAGCAGTGGACTACATGCCTGTTGACCACAACAGTGCCACTGACATCAGAAAGTACCTTGATGTGTTACATCTCCTGACTGAGTGTGTGTTATCCTGCAAGTAAAAGGACATGGCATCCTGTTCCATCCCCTCAGTAGCCCAATAAATGTGTACAGTGGCCCTTTTGCCATGTTCCCCACTGGATGCCTGCAACAATGGTAGAGTCTGCAAATTTACCCCACAAAGGGAATACAATGCCTTATACACATGCCCTGTATGGACAGATGCCACTAACTTCACTGAATACCCATATCATGCTGTCAATGTAGGTGCAATCACAACCTCAGTTACATAGCCAGGTCTAACCAAATGAGGTCAGGAATGCTACATCAGAAGATACCCATCTGTCCAACAAACATGCCCCAGAGACCTCAAGCACACTTCCACACTTTAAAGAACATGCATGTGGGACATGTGCACATCCGAGACACTGTCCATGTTATGGAATATAGATCACATACATGGGAAGCAGTGGAGATCACTGGCCACCCACAATAGAAACCTGGATGAGTGGATGGGGAATACAATGCCAACCCCTGGGGACCACTACAGTGACTATACCCTTGAGCCACACTGGGGACTATTGTCATATGGCCTGATGCCAAGGTATTCCCTTGTGCTAGACTTGTGGAAACTTCAGAAACATTCATCTACTACACACCTATGAAGCAATGAACCTATGGATCTCAGTACTGGCAAGTGTGTGTGTGTGTGTGTGTGTGTGTGTGTGTGTGTGTGTGTAGTAATCCCATTGTGTCTGGTTGATGAATATCCCCTGTGGCTGTGGTTATTAGCAATCACAGTTGTGTCCAAATCAGAACATGTACATTCTCCATTCTACAACAGATGTACATCAACATGTACCCATGTGCAACCCTCGGCCCTATAATCTGTGAGGCATTTGCAATCACTGTGTTACAGACTGGGAATTAGCATGCACATACTGTGCCCTGCCTATGGTGGATGTGTCACCACACTGCCATAACATGTGGCCTTGCTGTAGGGCCACATCCTGGTGATACATGGGTGACTAGAACAGACATGGGATACAGCATGTGATAACACATTCACTCAGCATTTCACTTGTGGGTGGAGAGAGGGGTAAAGCTAGCACTGAATGTGTTGCCAAGACTGTGGCAATATCTGTTGTATCAGGATAGGTATTAGCTTTGTGCAGTGACTCGCAGCACTTGTGTTTAATGTTGTGGAGGTTGTTGATGTACTTATCATGGCTGTTGTGACTGTAGTCAGTCTCTGCTGCATCTCTGCTGCCATAGATGCCTGTTGAGGACTCCATGAGGGATACAAAGTTGTGTTTGAGGCTAATAAGGGAGTTCAACAGTCATGGGACACCACCTTTCCCTGCAACAGTGTCCTCCTTCTGATGCACGCTTCAGTAATGGCAGGGGATCATCACATTGTCTCCCAGTGTTTGGTGGGCAGTGTCTGGGTTCTGTTGGCTCTGGCTAGTACCATGCATTCATGTACCTGTTTATACAGTGCCTATGTGTATGATTCCGCAGTTATGTAGCTACATCCCATTGCCATGGGTTCAGTGAAGACATCCATCCCTGTTTTCATGGCTGAAAAGTCAGCTTTGGAGAGTTTTTGCCAGGTGGTTATCTTTGTGGGGGGTGTGGCTGACATGCTGAGTTCCATGTTGATTGCAGACTGTATGAATCTCACCATGCAGAGATTGATATCTGGGGATGAGCAATGGTCCCATATTTAAGTGGTCAACACAGGTCAAGGTTGCTGCATACTCTACCATGGGTCAGTATGAGCTGGTCTAGGGCAATGGAAATGATGAATCCCAGAAGTGTTGGTCCACTGTACTAGCACTTGGCTACATTCCCCTGGAGATGGAGGGGTAGTTGGAGAGTTACACAATGTCAGTGTTGCATTGAACCATCAGAGATGGCAGGGTGTTGAGGAATGTGGATTGACAGTCTAGGGCCATAGATGTGGACCCATAGCAGGTTATGGTCTGGCTAGCACCATTACCCTAAGGTGGTTGTACTGGAAGTATCTCCAATGCATTATGATGGGATGCTAGTCTGGTGGTGTTCCTATCCATAATGAATATGGAGACAACACCACCTTTGGAGGTGTGGTGTGGTCCATGTTTGGGGGCTGACAGCTGTGGAATGCATCATAGCCTGATACTGCAGGTCTGCTGTCTGCTGCTGTGAACCACCTCTCCACTACAGCAGACATGTGTCTTCCACTCCAACAACTGCTATGAGTGACTGCATCCTGACAGTTAGATGTCCGCTGTTGAGCAGCATGACCCTCAGACTGCATACATGTGTAGCTGTTATGGTGGTAACAACATTAGGAACATTGCCTAATAAGGCACCATAGGGGTGGCAAGACACATAGCCGGTACCTGGCAACCCAGTGGTGACAGATGTAGGACATCCATGGCAAGTCATTGGGTCCTGGTAGTCACGACATCCAAGGCAGAGAGGCCCTGGATCCCATGAGAATAACACATAATAGGTAAGCCAATGTTGCAGTCAACCTTCTATTAATAGTACCGCAGAATCATTCTGGGTGACAGCGGTACACTGTCCAAGGCTACTGTCACACCTGCCTGAACCGCATAATCAGAGAGTTCAACCATGCATCCTGTCATGTAGTCCAGGGAGGTATGTCTCAATTCATTCACATTCACATGGATATGGAGTGATACTCGTAGTTGCTGTGGAGTGACATGACTGGCTGTGTCATGTGTTAGATGCTGGCATGTGATTGATATAAGGCTGTTACCTGCTCAATATTCAACCTAGTGAGTGGGATGTGTGTGTCGCAGTATTGAGTTACCCATGATAACTGTATTTTGCAAGGTGGTTAGCCTTAGGGACTTAGGTTGGGGGCACACTATGTAGGTTAAATATGTCTCCCTTTGCATGTGCCATGTGACAGTGTCTGAGTGGGTGTCTGCCTTGCCTTTCTGTGCTGTTTGGGTAGATGTCCATTGAGTGCCTCTGGGAAGGTGGGTGTGTGGCTTTTCACTGTATGCCATGGCTGTCAAAGTGGGTGCCATGGTGAGCCACATGTTCCACTTGGTGTGGTGCAGGTGTTGATGTTATCCTCTTTACCTGCTAGTACATTATTAGCTGGAGAGTGCATATGTCCACATTGGGTGATATATGGGCAACCCTCACAGGTCTGAGTGTTTGGAGTTTAGAGGGGAGGGCTGTCTGTGTACATGCAGAAGTTGCAACAGTGCCCCAGAATGGACATGTGCACCAGATCAATGGGTGAAAGCACAGATAACTGCCCTTCAAACATGCCAGGAGGGGTGGACATAACTAGTAAGTAATGGGGCAACATCTGTGATGAATGAGTACTGCTGACAGCTCACAGGAAGGCCACACTTCATGATACAATAACCCAAGTGCCAAGCCATAATGCTAGCTGAAGTGCAAGACAGAAAGAACTAGAATGATGTACGGGTGGAACAGAAAGCAGACTGTCTGCCACCTGTAATACTTTACCACAGCTGTGCAGTTATCAACAGCTTTGGCCATGTGAAAGTTCATTAAACTCTGTAACATGTGCAGTAACTGTGTGACAGTATAGTTGACATACCTAGATAGGCAGGAGTTCTAATCCCAATACTGGCAGGTATATGTGTATCATGTACTATCTGGCTCATACCATTTTTGACCTGTGTACTACCCTTTACACTTCCCTTCACTCCAGTTTAGTAGACCTGTTGTCATCCACCTCAGAAGTACCTTTGGTTGAGTTGAAAATGTATAAGCTCTGTGGCATGTCTCATAACTGTGTAGCACTGTAGAAAAAATACCTAGATAGGCAGGAGTTCTAATTCTAATGGTAGCAACTGTGTGTGTGTGAGAATCATATGTGTGGCTTATACCATTTTGATGTGTATACCATACGCGGCTGGTGACCACCTCCCACTGCCATTAGTTTATACAGAGTGGTGACAGCATCTGCCTCACATGCAGCAGGTTAAACCATTCTACAGTCCTCTGTACAGGTATGCCTGGAATATCCATATGTTTGAAACCAATACGTGGTCGGAAGTGGTCTGTGTGCCCTAACAATGCCCATGTATCTGATATTATAGCCAAATAGGCCACAGTGAGTATACTGACACATATGGCAGCATGAGGTATCATACCTGACTGAAACATCATGCTGAGAGGATGTCTGTCACCCTCACAGGTGGCCTGCCTTGTAGGTGCAATACATGAGTACAGATTCTTGGTTTTACAAGTGAACTGTACCTGTTACGGGTCACATTAAAGGCTGGAAGAGGTGTGGACTGTCATATTGTGGTCCTAATTAGTATGTAACAGGAACACCTTGCATCTTAAGAAGGGTGTGTACACAATTTATATCCACTGTATACCAGTAATGTGTCACGCATGGCTTTACCTTAGGACGTTTGTCCAGCACAATTTAGTGACTTCTGCCCAGACCTCTTGGAACTGACAAGTTGTGAGGTATGCTACAGGAATGTTGAATTCATATCAGATAGGCCCAGTGGTGACCATTGTGATGCAATGCAGTTAATCTCAGCACAAGTGAACATGCACAATAAGCAATATAGCTATTACTGATGGTTGTGTGCATGGTAAACTGCATACGCTTCACATGCCTGGGGTATTGCCAGGCAACAACAGAACAAAGTAATACCCACCAGCTACAGGCTGCTGTCCCATATGCAGGCCAGAGGGTCCTAGGTAGTTGTGAGAGGGGGTTATTGTCAGCAGATGCACCCGTAGCCTTGGTATAGGATGGATGCAGCATGTCTGTACATCTACAGTACTAACCACATTAATACACAATGTCCTGTCCTTATCAGAGATGTGCACCTCTGTGCATTAGAAAACCTCATCCACAACTGCAATCGGACCTGACACATGCATGTAGATACAATACAGATACATGTATATCTGATACATTAGTGTACTAATCCCCACTGGGCCCCTACCTGCATGCTCCTCATCCACTGTGTGTGTGTGTGTGTGTGTGTGTGTGTGTGTGTGTGTGTGTGTGTGTGTGTGTGTGTGTGTGTGTGTGTGTGTGTGTGTGTGTGCACAACCCACCTCCACAATGTTTCCCTCAGCATCTTGGCCTGTGTGTTCGATGTGTGGCCGAAGTGTGGTGAGGAGCTCATCTGTGGGTGTCAGTGGGGGCTGGATGGCTGGGCCCCCACCTGTGGCTAGCTGGTCCCTAGCTACAGCAGCAGCCAATTGATGAGCATGGCATTTGAGGTTGGTGGCCCGATGCTACACATGCACGTAAGTTCTGCTATGCAGTCTAGCATCATTTACCCTGTAGACCACACTGTTCCATAGGGCAGTCCTCTCCCGCACATCTTCTGCTCTCCATCTACCTGGCAGGGCATAATGTCCAGTCACATATTGGATGATGATGTCTGTTTCTCCAACAGAGAATGCTGGTAGGCGAGCCCTCTGCATGTTACCAGGAAGACATGAACAGGAAAAGGTCACAGGACCTCATACGGTTGTCAAAATGCACATCAACAGTGGATATTACTTGCAAATAATTCAGACTACCCCAGAAACCTCCAAACTATCATGGCTATAGCAGCTTGCATTACACCTGTCCCTGAGCTATCTTATTCTTCCCAATGTTGGACATTTGATTGCATAATCCTCTATCCTCCATTCATTTCTGTGTAGAGGGTTGACAGTGGCCATCTTCCATGTGGATGGTGTGTGTATGGTAGCAAGTTTGTGTTTGACTGTGGTGTGTGATGGAGCTCTGAGCACATGCTTGAGTTCATGTAGCAGGCAGACACTGATGTTAGTATGCCCCATGGAGATATGCTGTTGTTGCCATCAGTAGGCAATATGTACATGCACACCATTGATGTGTGGAGGAGTGTGGTTGATATGCATATCTCCATGTACAACTGGGGTGGGCAGGGTGGCAATGTTCCCACCTAACCTGTGTGGTGCAGATTGCCTATATCCACAGCATGTGTATATGTGGTGTTCTTTTCCCCCAGTACAGGGTGAATTGTGTTGTTTCATCTGAGACTTACAACATATGTGGAGACACGGTTGCAATTGTCCTTGGTGATATGGATATGTCTGATTCATAGTCATAGTCAGCCTTACAAGACATCACCTGTAAGCTTACCTGCTTGCTCAGATATAGGTGTACTTGCTTCAAAGTTGTTGCCTGCACCTATGTGTCCCTGTACAGCCAATGTAGCAACCTATTATGTGGTTTGTGTATTGCTGTTGTCCACCAAAGGGGATTACTCTACCTTGGTGGAGGCTGGAGATACAGATCTGGTACTGCTGTGTCCATATAGCTACAGTGGATATAAAGGTTACACACCCCTGGTACACTGCTTGGTATTTGTGCAATTGTAACATGACACCACAATACCTCATTTCATGACAATTCCCATCTGTAGTGTGACCTATAGCCTGTACAATTCAATTGAAAACATAAAAAATCTGGTCTGTGAAAAGATATGGAAATAATACTCAGTACAATAAGCCAGATGAATGAGTGTGCACACCCTTAAACATGTGTATGCACCTCTTGAGATGGTTACAGTATTCAACCATCTTGGTCTGGACTCTAACATCATTGCACATCGTCCCTTGGCAATAGTTGCCCACCTTCCTAGAAACACCTTTGATTGTGTTGCAATGGAATTGGACATGTTAGGGGTCAGATTCAAGATGAGAGACATTATGAAATGCTCTTCTGTGGTCTGATTGTCATACAGCACACAAACCTGGCATTCCAACAGGGGTGTGTACACTTGTGATATCCACTGTATACAGGTGTTGATATAACTGGTAGTGATAGGCATGGACAGAGGGTCATAAAAGGTGGACAATTCTCTGATTAATACCTAATAATCATGCCTACTACAGTACCCACATTGTTGTCAGGGCAATGCATCCACCAGTAGCTGTACACATATATGTCTGTTGTATGCACTGACACTGATATAACACACATGTGCAACATGTACAACCCATTTACCTGACTGCTTGAAACCCATGTGATTAGTTTTGTGAATTCCAGCTGAACATATGCATACATATATGTGCTCAGGGGATACCTGGCATACATTTCTATTGAATGTAAGTACGGCATACTGTATTTACAGTTCTGCTGTTCAATCATACTTCTTAACCTGTTACAGCAGTACGTCTGGGCAATGGCACATATAAATGGGTGTCAAAAGGGAAATCAGTATTGATACTGTATTAATATAGCTGCACCATACATTCGTACGTTGATTGCACAGTAGAGTTAGACATCACTGTGATAACCTGGAAGATGTCCAACAGTCATAAGTAGGTTATTATGTTACAATGTCATTGCTCACAGACCTACCAATGGTTTGGGTGACATAACACAGGTATATGTGTATGTGACTACAGATATCAGTCACAAATGTGCTTATTGTCCAGCAGAACACTGTACAGTTGAATGTTATTAAATCATTATATCACATGCAGTTCAACATAAAAGTCTGCAACAATACTCTACTATGCACACGCCCTCTATAGGTGTCTTAGCTTTACAAGGCAAATGTGTCATACTCATAATTACAGGTAACATGGATATGGAAAACATCCCATTAACTGGCCTAGCAGTGGCACATTCACAACTGTTTGACAGACACCCCTGTGGTTGTCATATATGATCTGTCCTCTCTCAGGT
The DNA here is from genome assembly GCF_019279795.1 of Protopterus annectens. Classification (NCBI taxonomy): domain Eukaryota; kingdom Metazoa; phylum Chordata; order Ceratodontiformes; family Protopteridae; genus Protopterus; species Protopterus annectens. The sequence continues at coordinate 527,486,898 of NC_056750.1, read as the reverse complement.
GAGTCAGGTTCATGATCTGGGTTCCCACCTCACAACCTGTCAGAGCATCACATCTGGACAATGCCTAAAATGATGGGGGGATAAATAGGGACAGATTTTAAATATACCTGCTACAAACAAAGGAAGTTTGTGGAATGATACATTTAGCATTACAGTGAATATTCTTAAGGATGTGGAGTCTCAGACTCAAGGGTCATTACCTGATGACTTAAATCCTAAGCTTTTTGCTAGTAAAGTACAGATCTCAGGAGGAACAGATAAAAATACATGATGGTAAAATGACATTTTATGCGGATCTGTATAGTTGAGAGGTATGTGTGCGATATCTCCCACTACAGAGAGGACCAGATGCGATGGCCATAGCAGTTGTTTAGCAGGACATTAATACAGCATGTCTGGTTGGGACATATATTCCTCCAAATCATATTCCCATTATTACAGACTAAGTACTAGATTTAATTACTTGCTTACATGTCTCACTTACCTTTTTTCTTTCTTCTCTTTTCCACTTTATGTCTCATTTGTTATTTCTCTCTCTCTCCCTGTGCACTACAGGGATAGAGCTGGTTTGAATAGGTGGTAGCATGGCTTTTGTAGGTGATGCTCATGACCAGGTGATGGCCCGTGCATCTATTGGGATTCCCACTTGCTAATTGCCTGAAGAGCAGCTGTAGCCCATGTCATGGCAACACACTCCTATAAATGACTACTCCATGTGGGCATTGGCCCTTTCCCTTACTTGTGAGGAAGACATCCTGAAGTTGTGTGGGCTACTGTCTCTTACAACAAGCCTTGTGGAGACAAGCCAACTAAATGGTGGGGAAGGTTCAGAACTTAGGAGCAGAATGTGAGCATTGCTGTTATATGTTTGGAATACTGCTTGTTTAACAGGGTTTTCTGCACGTGCTACTTCTGCATTGGTTTCAGTCTGACAGAGTTCTACTCTCAAATGTAGGGCCAGCCACTAAATGGCCACAGGTAAGCCTGTTATCTGTGGGCTGTTTCCCAGACAGGTGTTGTCCTTGGCAAATTAGTAGCATACTTTGGTGATTGCATTATGTAGATGGTAACATCCATTTGTTTTTCTGTCTTTATATCCCTCAGAAAAGATATGATACAACAAACCCTGTAACACAAGCAACTTTCTCAGTGTATAAGAGCAATATTTCATGTATGGCCATGTATTTGGGCTTCTGTCCACGAATTATGTCAGGCTTTGTCCAGATGTTGTACTAGTCCAGATGACTGTACTAACGGATATGTTTGGGATGTCAACACTATTTTGTAGAGCTCAGATGGTGTAATGGTACATTGCTTTGATCATAGTTTAAAAGGCCCTGAGTCCAAGACTTGCCAGGCCTTATTATTTTGTTGCAAGGCAGAACAGTTCAGCTGTAGAGGATGGGATAAGGGCTATAATTACAAGAGGTCCTAGTGTGTGCCCCTTCACCCTCATAGGTTCATAGGTTAGTACAAGGCTAACTGCTCTTGCGAGCCATTTAAAGCCTAGCCAATTATCCCTTGTGAGACTCAAACCCTGCACCTTGAGTTTGTAAGGCAAACACAACCCATTTACACAGCATTTGGTCAGATTTGTTGCAGTAACAAATTCAGAGTGTGGGTCCAGTGTCCAAATGTACTACATACATGCATAAATATATATATATATATATATATATATATATATATATATATATATATATATATATATATATACATATATATATATATTGTTAAGGGCAGATCATGCCTCCTAAACTTGGTGGACTTCTTTGAGACAGTTACCAAGGCTTTAGATGAGGAAAAAGAGGTCCACACAGCCTACCTAGAGCTCGCAAAGGCTTTCAACATCATTTCCCATTCTGATATTATAGACAAGCTCACCTGCCTAAACTTAAACCCCTACATCATTAGATGGGTTGCCAATTGGCTCATGGATAGAGCCAATGGTGAATGTTGCATGCTCTAGGTCTGATTCTAAACCAGTTACAAGTGGCGTCCCTCAGGGCTCAGTCCTGGGACCCCTCCTGTTCGGTATATACTTCTCAGAGGTACAGGCAAGCACAGGAGGACAATGGCTGATCAAGTTCGCAGACAACTGCAAACTAGGGGCCATAACTGACTCTCGAGCTGATACAGACATCCTCCAGAAGGGTCTCACTGAGACGTATACCTGGTGTCAAAATCATGGCCTCAAGCTAAATGCCAAAAAGCGCATAGTCATCCCCTTTGGAAAAAACAAAGTACCCGCGAACTACCACATACGTGGTAGTCCCCTAAATACAGAACATGTAATAAGGGATCTGGGGACCCAAGTAAATAGTAATTTCTCCTTTGATAATCATATTGCCAAGGTGGTTAGAAAATCCTTCTATGTGGCCCACCTAATAAAAAAAGGGTTCGCATCTAGAACAAAAGAAGTTATTGTGCCCCACTACTCATCACTCATCAGACCCATCATAGAGTACAACGCCCCATTTGGAATGTACCTTACAAGACACCTGCAACAGCTGGAAAGACCACAAAAGTACCCCATCAAGAGGATTACTGGTCTCAAACATATGCCTTATGCAGCCCGACTGAAGAAACTCCAGCTGTACTCGATTTCATACCACTTACTCAGAGGAGATCTCTGCCTGACATACAAGGCCATGTCCAACCCAGAATTGATGGACATGCTCCACCTAAAAAAAACAAATCCCCAAGAGCCACACGCTCTAGTGATCTCAACCTCACCACAACAATAAATAGGATGTGATGGAGGGATAGATTCCTGTCCCAGAGACTCTCCATGCTTTGGAACAGGATTCCAATCTACATTTGGCAGAGCCCCTCACTTCAAGAAAAACTTTGACACATGGATTGGAAACAGAAAATTTACCCCAGGGACCATGGTACAGGAGGTGCTATAGGGAGCAGTCATTACCCACCGCTGACACAAAACATGCGATCGGGTCTTCTAAATCTTCTAAAGAGTGATGCCACAAGGGGGAATTTGTAATATATATATATATATATATATATATATATATATATATATATATATATATATATATATATATTCCTGCATATATGCATATATATGCTATCTATAACATAAATCTCTATGGCTTCTCACAAATAATAACCACTCCTACTAGAATCCGTAAACCAAGCAGTAAAGAATCCATCCTTGACTTGATCCTTATAAATAGTCATCCTGAAACTTACAAACCAGGTATCCTTCCAGATGATATCAGTGACCATGCTCTAACTTATATAATTAAACAAAAAACTCATAGCCCAAATTGTAATACTTTCAAAACCTTCCAATTGAAAAAAACCTTTCAACCAGAGAACTTCCAAAATGAACTGAAAGCATGGTACAGGACACCACTGCATCAAATGCAACTAGATGAGGCAGTGACCTACTTTAATACTAGATTCCTTCAGATCCTAGATTACCTTGCCCCCTGCCACACCTCCCGAACCAGGACCAAAATAGCCCCATGGCTCACAAAACAAACCAGGCAAAAGATCCTCCTAAGAAATAAAATTTGGGCCAAATGGAGAGCCTCAAAAAACCCATCAGATCACTTTTACTTTAAGCAATTGAGAAATGCCACCAAAAAATACATTCTACTAGACAAAAAAAACGTTTACCTTCACCTACAACAAACCCACCAACAAAATCCACAAAGATTCTGGTCAGGCATCAACAAACTACTTCAACCTGGACACTCAAAACACCCACCCCATCAGGTATCACCCATAATAACTCTAGGCAAATTGCTGATGCCTTTAATAACTACTTTACTGAAGCCATTCAAACTCTAGCTAATACATTACCACCTATAAACACTTCCCCACTAAATACCACCTACAATCCTGTTCCTACCTTTTGTATACAACCTGTACCTACATCCCTCATTTGCAACCACCTTCAAAAACTCAAACCTTGCACTCCTTCTGCTGACTGTCTACCAGCAGAATACCTGCAAATTGCCGCTAAAGTCATTGCCTATCCCATCTCCATCCTTATAAATAGCTCTATTACTGAAAGCATTATCCCCTCCATATGGAAAGTATCCCACATAATCCCTCTACATAAAGGTGGGACATCTACTGAGCTCTCCAACTTTCGACCAATCGCCCTACTCTCCCCAATAGCTAAAATAATGGAAAAATGTATCCACCAACAACTACTTCACCACCTTCTACTCAATAATCTACTTGCTAACTGTCAACATGGCTTTTGACCATTCCACAGCACAACTACCGCCCTCCTATCCTTTGCTGACTGTATAAACAAAAATCGTAACAATAACTCTCTTTCCTCCGCACTATTTATCGACCTATCAAAAGCATTTGACGTGGTCAGCCATCATCTGCTTATTAATGTACTAAAAGCCCAGTCACTTAACCCACAAGCATTACTCTGGTTTACATCTTACTTAGAAAACAGACAGCAAGCTGTGCTTTTGGATAATAATCTGTCTACTCCCCTGCCTGTAAACATCGGAGTATCTCAAGGTTCTATATTAGGCCCACTTCTCTTTTCTATATTTATTAATGATCTAAATGCCAAAATCCCTCTAGCCACCTGCATTCAATATGCAGATGACTCACTTCTCATATGTTCAGCCAAGTCCTCAACCTCGCTCCAGACCCTCACCCAGACATTATTTAACATTGTTGAAACTTTGTTCATGGAACACTGCCTCCTCCAGAACCCCAAAAAAACAAAACTATTTCTCTTTGTTCCTACACAAAAGTCACCACAAATTCACTTCTCAGTAACCTCTAATAATGGAACTAGCATCTCCCCTGACACTACAACCCATCTCCTGGGAATAACAATAGACAACAAACTTAGCTATGATGACCATATAAATACTACCATAAACACCGTCAACAAAAAACAAGGCTCCCTTTATAGAATCAAGCCCTTCCTTACCCCAATAGCTAGAACCACTATTGCCCAAACCCACCTAATCTCTACCCTATTCTATGCTTCAGCCATATATACCAACCTTTCTAAGAACAACCTTAACAAACTATTAACCAGCTATAATAACAGCCAGATTTGCCACTGGCTCTCCCTTCAGAACTCACCACTGTCTCAACCTCAAATAACTGGGATGGTTAGAACTCCAGAATCAACTACTTTGTCAGCAACTTGTTATCACACAAAATATCCTCTACCACCCTAATAATACCCCAGTCCTCACTAATCTAATTGCTCCCTATAAAAATCTTGCAACATTACGCTCTGCTAACAAGCTTCAAGTTTCCACTACAAAATCTAACAACAAACCTGGGGACTCACTTTTTACCAACACACTGGGAAAAACCTGGAACCAACTTCCAAGTGAACTCTCAACTCTTACTTCCTCGCTTCTTTTTAAAAAACACCTAAAAGAATATCTTAAAATACACTGGCTCTGTCCTTGCTCTAACCCGGACTGATACCTCCACTGCCCCCCTTTCTACTCCCTATACTTCTCTACTCTATTATTCCTTACTGCTTTACTCTACTGTTCTATGTTCCCTACCTATTAACTCCTAAGGTAACCTAATGAGACTTTTCCTTCTAGTATATTAAAAAATATTAACTCTTTTTTCTTTGACTTTCTCTCATATGTTGCTTTTTCTCAAATTTTAATCTCACCTTAGGCCTACTGTTAGACTCTGTGCAATTGCCTTATACAATCGAAACAATGTATAACATTCTCTTGTTACTACCGTATATATTCTATGTTTTGTTTACTACTTATACAATCGAAACAATGTATACCATTCTCATGGTACTATTGTATATATTCTATGTGATGATACTACCTATGTTTATGCTTGGAGCTTTTCTCCCCGGGCCTCTACTGAAAATGGACATATATCCAGTTAGACTAGCCCGGTCAACAAATGTAAAATATGGATATATAAATATATATATATATATATATATATATATATATATATATATATATATATATATATATACATATATATATATATATATATATATATATATATATATATATATATATATATGGAGATATATATATATCTATATATATATATATATATATATATATATATATAGATATATATATATATATATATGCATATATATAGTTCCTTTTTACAATTCCGAAATACTGAAAGCTTGAATTTCAGTATCTCGGGACTGTAAAGGCAAAAATGCAAATACTCGAAAGTGCATAAGCATGAATTTGAATAGCTCGAATCCAAGCTTGTGTAGTGTAGCAATGGGACGGGAAGTGTTTGGCAGGGATGGTTTACGGAAGTGAAGGTAAGTGAGTGTATGTGAGTTTTATTGTAAGTTGTGCATGTGGGTTAGGGTAGGGAGGTTGTGTTTGTGTATGTGTGATGTGTGTGTGTGTGTGTGTGTGTGTGTGTGTGTGTGTGTGTGTGTGTATGCGCGAGGGAGTGTGGAATGTCTGCATGTGAGTGATGCATTTTTCAGCTGTTAGTGCGATCTCGGAGTTGGTATATATAAGTATGGTGTGTGTGGGGGGGGTGCAGGGAGGCTTGTCCCCCTGTGTAGATGTAGTGCAGGATTGTGTAGTTTGTGTGTTGTGGGTTGAATGCTGTGCATGTTGTGTGGTGCATGGTTTGTTAATGTTCGGGATTTCAGTTTTTCGTGTTTGTGTGTTTCGGGATTGTGGGCTGTTCGACTTTATAGTTTTGAGATACTGAAATTCGAGCTTTAAGTATCTCGAGATTATAAAGGGGAATCATATATATATATATATATATATATATATATATATATATATATATATATATATATATAGACAGATTTATATTTGGAGTCTGCAACTTTTACAGTGTGGGTTCTGTCAGTGAGCCAGTTGGCATCCCATCTTGTGAAATAAAGATTTATACCTAGTTTATTGGGTTTAGCTATAAATCCAGAATGATGGATAGTGTCAAAAGCCTTGGCAAGTTCAAGATAGGCTGTGTGAACCACCTTACCCTTGTCTACAGCTTTGGTGACTGCCTCAAAAAAGTTGATCAGGTTCAGAAGACATGATTTGCCTTTCACAAACCCAAACTGGGTAGGGTCCAGAGTTTGGAGGTTACCATTTCTTTATGAGTTCCATGATGATACTTCCATGGCCTTGTAGACCAGGCTCATCAGGCTAATAGGGCGATTGTTCCCAGGATCAGTGGTATCACCCCCTTTGTGGAGTGGGATAACAACTGCTGTGTGCCATTCAGTGGGCACAAAGCCTGACGTGAGACTATGATTGAACATGGTGCTTAGGTGAGGAGCCAGTTCATTCTCCAGTTCATGTAAAAAGCAGCCTGGGATGTTGTCAGGTCCCATGAATGCTGTGTTTTTCATTTTAGAGAGTGCAGCTTTTACCTGCATAGATGTGATTGCAGGGACTCTGCATTCTTCCTGTATAGATATGGCTCTATAGGGAGTGTGTGTGTGGGGGGGGTAAAGTTAGCACTGAACCTATCTGCCAGGATGTTGGCAATATCAGTTAGTTCTGTAATTTTGTGCTATTGTGCTGTAACTCAGAGCAGATCTGGATGTTGCCATTGAGATTCTTGACATAGCTATAAAAAGCTTTCGCTAAAATAAGGTCGATCAATCAGCGTTCGCTTATTTAAGCATTCGCTGATCTAAGATAGACCCTGATACTGGTCTTGCTGCCATCTCACGTCATAGTTTTTTACCAGGAGTCCTACCATGACCTTGGACTCCTGTATGCCCCAGTGCTGCCCGCAAAAGCACATGCCCTCTCCAACACCTGCCATACTGCCTAGAGTGCAGAGCTATAACCAGTTATGAGCTGTATTCCTGCCTGCGGGATTTTCTGCCCTTTACCATGATTGGACAGTTTTGAAAATGCTGAGCTAAGCTATGGGTAAACCTGTTTAGCTAAGGTTGGTAGTGCTTAAAGGGGCAAGTTCCACATTGCTTACCAATGGGCAAATCCACTTAGCTGGGCTATTTGTTGCTTAGTATTCATATGTACACAATGCTTACACCTGATCAGCATTGCTGTGCAATGCTTAGTGTTGCTTATATTTTATTATATTGGTCTACCACCTGTATGGGATTGAGTCATCATTTGTTACATAGTATAGATGTATTTACCTTCCCTGACATCCCCTGATGTGCTGTAATTAATTTATTCTTGTGTAACTATACTGTATGGGGCACTTGGGTTTATATGGGGGTTTCACTAGTTTATTACACTGACACCTCACATCTGGGCCTACTACACTACTCTGGTTGAGAAAAATAAGTTATACAAATAAATTAAAATTGTAGTGTTTACACATACAAAATGGAATTGGCTTTGGTGAGGCTCAAACCATGAAGGACTACATGTAAGGCATACACACTAATCACTGTACTATTGCCCTTATGCTGGATGATTATTGCTTTTTAACTTATCCTACCATTTCAGCTGGGCTAAGCATAGCTAAGCAATGGGCACACCCATGCAGCTACACTTAAACTTTATTGCATACGTCAAAGAAATGTATTTGTTGTGTTTTTTTAATTTGTACTCTTCAGAATATCCATGTTAATGCTGAACCTGTTATTCTATCAACTTTATGGCTTTGTAGGGACGACTGTCCCTTATGGCTTTGTCCAGATTTTTTACCCTAACAGATTGGGGTGTTACGAGCATTCTTGCTTATTTTAAATTGCCATACGGCAATTCTACTGTGCAGGGGGTGTGTGTATTGTGAGATCACTGCTCTCAGACACAACCCCTGCACTTGTAAACAGAACCATCTCCATTTTGCAGCACAGCAGCATGCCTTCATGAATATGCATGGCACACTGCCGTACTGCATGGGAATGGTCCCTTCAGTGCAGGAATATGCTATTCCTGCACGTATGTTTACTGAATCCCAGGGATTGCCCATGAGTAATATAATCCCCCAGCTCCCAGTGTCTCACAGTCTGATCTCTCAGAGGCAGTGCCTTCCTTCCATTTTTGTGAATATAAATAGCTTCATCCAGAATCTAGATAGGTCTGTACTTTTTTCCCTTTTTCCGAAGTATCTTCCGTATCTTTCCCATGTGCTGGAGGACTATAAATTTCTGGTATTCTCCTGGTGTGGACATATATTTTGACACATAGGTGTTTATTTCATTTGCATAATCCCAAGTATTTATTAAGATCCCTACAATGGCTGTAAGGCTCATGGAAAAAAGGGTCTGTGTTCATGATTTTGTGAGTTGTGATTCAGACACATATTAGCTGCAATGAGGAAATACCTCATTATGGGCTATATTACATGTATATGATTTGCAGTTAACATCTGCAAAGTGCAGATCAGCACTTCATGTAGTAGTTAACAGTACTGGAGTCACATCATGAAAACAGGGCTACCCCGTCATTCACTCTCTCACACACTTTATATACAGCCAAACACACACACACACACACACACACACACACACACACACACACACACACACACACACACACACACACACACACACACACACACACACACACACACACACACACACACACACACACACACTCACACACACACACACACACACACTCACACACACTTGGCTGACTGTTCTTTTCTCTGCATTGTCTGAACATTACTGGTGTCTCCTTGTGCTGGTGTCCAGTAGTTCCCAACCCCAAGAAACAACATCTAAAACAAAATCCCTAACATCCAGTCACTCCTGCAATCCCTGTGATATTTAAGTGCCATTAATATGTGACAGATAAAATACCATCGCTGATGTCCAGTGATTCTCTCTCAACCCTTGTATTATTATTCAATAAGTATGCCCGGTGTCTATTGGCCACCCCCTTATTTCCATTAAGTTTAAGTGCATTAAGGCATGTGAATAAAAAAAATAATAATATCTGTAATTTCTAATGATTCCTCTTCCCCCGATGTTATGTTCTCTCTAGGTGCTGCTCAGACATGACTTTTAGGAATTATTTATTATATCTGATGTCTATCATTTCCACATCCCCAATACCTATTCTTTCTAAGTGATGCCAGTCACAATTTTTAGGAATTATCCATCATGTCTAGTGTTCCCCAACCCCCAATCCCTGTTCTTTCTAAGAATTGCTCAGGCAAATTTATCATTGGTCCATAGTGTTCCCCTCATCACCAATCTCTGATCTCAGTGCCACTCAGATATTACTTTTAGGGGTTATTTCTGGTGTCTAGTGTTCACCACACCCCCATCGATCCCTGTTCTAAGTGTCAATCAGGCAAGACTTTAAAGAATTATCTTTGGTGTTTATTGTTCCCCTTACCCAATGTTGCAGGCTTTACTCATTAGTCTAGGGGTGTGTGGAAGTATTGCAGCCACCCCAGCCCATATACAAACACACAGATACTCACAAGCATGTGCATACACACTAAACCTGACCTGACCTCTCACTACCTCTCTACTGCTACCTCCCATGTAGACACATACTCACACATACACATGCACATGCAGCCCTTACTGATACTCATGCACACACCCCAAAACACTACCTCAACACTGAATGCAGCCTTTTGGCCATGTTTACTACTGTGAGGTGCAAGGAGTGGCCATGCTAATCTACATGGAATTTCTGTGAGAGTAGATGCCTTCCTGTTTGCAGTTGCATAAGAGAGAGCACATGGTTAATGTGCAATGCCTTATTAGCATGCAGCATGACTGTGGAGACACCATTAAATGGTGCTGCAGATCTACATACAAAAGCACACTGGGCTGTCTCTGAATGCCAGAGGTTATCGCTAGGCCTACAGCTCATGTACACCTCACCGTAACCTTTAGGAAACTGTACCAATATGTTTGGCAGTATTTGTTTATATTGATATTACATAATAAATTTTACAATGCAGATGACGTAAAACCTTATGTATATAAAAGTACTTTAACAATAAACCTAATTTTTGCTAGAACTTCACTTTTTCCATGTTAATTTTTACACAATTTCTAATTTCTGGATGTGGTTGCTATCCTTTGTGGACAGTACACAATGTTTCACAATATATCACTGAATCAATCCCTCAAACAAAAAGGAAATATGGGTTTAGCCGCTGGGCATCTGGACTAACCTTTATTACAGACATAAATAAATGTCACCATTAGCTGTGAACTCAGTATTTTAGGAATAAACTGTTAACATTGTTGCAAATATTTACCTGGATTTTGTGTTTTTTGTGTAGCTGTTTACTGAATACTTCAGTTTGTTTAATGAATCACACATTTAGTCATCAGCTACAACAAAGCATTCTGTGTTTCTGCTGCTTCTTGTATGAACAATGTAAAGTACGAGTCCTTCATATTCAGCAGATATTTTAGTAACAAATTACACAATGATCAAAGGAGAATGAAAGAGTACATTCAGTACAGACAGAAAGAAACTTAAAACATTTTTGTAAATTATGACCGTGACAACTCCTCCAGAAAAAAAAATCTGTAGGGAAAGTAAAGCATTTTCAGATACTGAGAATGCAGGTCAGGAAAATAAAGCAGAGTGCATTATGTCTGAATCCTACACAAATAATTTATGTTTTCAAAGCCATTCAGATTAGGACAGAAATTGATTTCAATGTCATTTATTATGCTGAGATCTTGAAAGGACCAGATAAAACTATTCTAATGTTTGAAGTAGACGATGAAAGAAAGTACTGTTTTCAAGCAAAACTGTGTCAGTGTGGATCTGGATTCAAAACAGGTAGATATAAATGACACTGAAGTTAAATTTCACAAGAATAGTGTCGTTAATAATGTCATTTACAGCACAGTTCAAAGTTACAAAAGGTATGAGACATAATTTTAGAACCAGAGCCAGTAAAAAAGAAAATTTTATTAGTGGGAAATGTTTGTGATTTTCAGTACAAGAAACAGCATTGTGCAGCATTTGTTTCTACAAGGAATGGCATTCAATATATATGTTGTTAAAACCATGCCTCAAAACTGATATGATTTAGGCATAGCACTATGACTTTGACCCTCTGATTTAGCCTTACACTACCTAGTACATACCTTTTTAAATAAATAAAACAATGCTCTAGGGATCTAAACTTCACCACAATGATAAATAGGACGTGCTGGAGGGATAGAGTCCTGTCCCAGAGACTTCCCATGCTTTGGAACAGGATCACAGTCTACATTAGGCAGAGCTCCTCACTAACACTCTTCAGGAGAAACCTTGACGAGTGGATGGGAAACAGGAAGTTTACCCCAGGGATCACTGCAGTGGCTCTGCTGGACAGAGGCACAGGGAACTAATCGAAGGGGACGGCAAAAGCCAACACATTCTAGCTAGGCTTATAAATGCCTTCGGGCAGATAGCCTAGTATCTACCTATGAACCTATGAAGCTATACAATGATTTTCTATATCTGACTATATAGAGTCGAGTATTACAATGAACTTCTGCTGTGAAAAAGAAAGTGTTCTTTTTTGACTGTCTGCTATGACTTTTAAAGGCCAGTGATATATCTAATGCTCTGAGGTTTAGAGGTTTCAGTGAAATGACACACAAGTGGTATCTTGATCTGTGAAAATGGTGGGAGCAAGTTAAAGTGAAGCTGCCATCTGGATTCAGCAAGCTTAGTAGTGACAGATACATTTGACTGCTTTTACAGTTGGGCTGGAAATGATGCAATACAATTTTAAAATGATGTATTTTAGCAGTAAGTCTTGCTGAATAGCGTATCTCTCTCTCTCTCTCTATATATATATATATATATATGTATGTGTGTGTGCTTGATATGTTTGAAATGAATGCATTCTAGATATAGTAGGACCTAGGATGATTTGATGACTGTTTACGCAAATTAGGCACATAAGCCTTAAAACATGTAGTTTTCCAGATTGTGGCCTCCAATGCTATAGAAAGTTTAACACAATAACAACTATATATGTCCAGAGTAGTGTGTGATATATGTACACGTGCGCAGTTTCTGTCAGAATAATTATAAAGCCATTACTGGATGCATTTTGTGTTGCCGGTGTAAATGTTGAACTGCTGATGAATGTAATTTAAGTCCGCAGCACAGAAAAGCTAAAATTGTGAATGTAGATGATCTTATACTAAGGCAAATGCTATATTACCTCTGAGTTGTCGACATACCCAGATGAAAAACATTTTCAGGCATGGGGAGCAATAGCATGAAGCCATCTTCAAAGAAAAAAAAGAAACTTTAAAGGAATTAACAACAGTTTTTCAGTTCAGTGCTTTTGATGTGATTGCCTTTTATCTTTTATCAGTAAGACGCTGTCCGGTTCGATTCTCAGCTAGAGCGTCTTCTGCGTGGAGATATGCATGAATGGGCATACCTTCGTTGAAGGTTGTGCGACAGGGCTGGTAATGCGGCACTTAAAAATCAACTACCAATCATTAGAGGACCGGTTTTCCACTGTGGCGACCCCTAACTGGGAAAAGCCGAAAGACGCAACAACATTGCTGAGACTCAGGCTGGGGTATCAAGTTTCAGAGAGATGGATATGCTGCTTCTTTTCCTGTTGCTGCTTGCATTACCAGATAGAACTTTAGGCCAGAATAAATGGAACATTTTCACCTGCTGCATCCATTTCAGGAACACATTTGTTACTGCGCAGAACAAAATGGCAGAAGTTAGGGTGGCCTTTTGGGTCCACCAATTAAAGGTTTTAAATGGTTAATTATATGTGGCATGCATTTTTAGATTCAGATATATGTACAATAGGAAATATGCAACCATGTGTGGCATTGGTTAGTTATGTGGTTATTGATTCATATGTGGCTCTATAAGTATGCAAGCATGCATGCAAAATAGGACTGCAGTATGCACCTGGTGTGTGTGTGTGTGTGTGTGTGTGTGTGTGTGTGTGTGTGTGTGTGTGTGTGTGTGTGTGTGAGAAAGAGAGAGAGAAGCAAAGTATGTGCTAATAACTATCAAGCAGATTGTGTTGCAGTATTTGAACATGCCACATATTGGTGGTTGTAAGGATAGTGTCCAGCTCGTACATTTGGTTAGACTATTTGTAGGGGGACTGTGTTGACATTACTGTATATACTGATGGTTTTCATACCATTTTTACTGCAGGCATAGAGGTCCATAGGGTGATATACCATTAAACTCTGAACAATTTGGCAGTTTAGAGGGTTATGTCTGCTCATTGCTGTGTAACCCTGGCTGCTGTACATGGCCTGGAAGTGTTTTCTTATGTTACTATATACAAATGTTTTCATTTCATATGCATCCCTTGAGATTGTACATTCTTTGTGGAGGAGAGCATGAACTGTTGGCAGCAGTGCCTAAATCACATGACTCACCAGATCAGAGGGATGACAGCCCTCGTAGCAGAATGGCCTTGTTGGAATCTAAGCACAGGTAGATATGTCCATTGTTCATAGGTTCATAGGTTCATACTAGGCTATCTGCCCTAGGGCATTTATAAGCCTAGCCAGAATGTGTTTGGCTTTCGCCACCCATTTTAAATTTATTTTGCTATGCCCTTTTTTGAGGTTAGTATACTGTGCCTCTGTCTAACAGTGACACAGAAGTGATACCCGGGGTAAACCTACGATCTCCCATCCACTCATCAAGATTCCTCTTGAAGAGAGTCAATGAGGGACTCTGCCTAACCTGGACTGGGATTTTATTCCAGAGTGAAGGGAGCCTCTGGGTTATGAATCTGTCCCTCCAGCATGACCTATTTATTTCAGTGCTGAGGTTCAAGTCTCTCGAGCACGTAGCTCGATGGGATTTGGATTTTCTGAGGTGCAGCATGTCCATTAATTCCGGGTTGGACATGGCTTTATACGTCAGGCACAGATCACCTCTGAACAGGCGGTATGCCACTGAGTAGAGCTGGAGTTTCTTTAACCGGGCAGCTTATGGCATCTGTTTGAGCTCTTTGATCCTCTTGGTGAGGTACTTTTGGGGTCTTTCCAGTTGTTGCAGGTGTCTGGTAAGGTACATCCCAAAAGGGGCATTGTACTCAATTGTGGGCCTGATGAGGGATGAGTAAAGAGGCATGATGACCTCCCCTGATCTAGATGTGAATCCCTTCATGATTAGGTGGGCTATATAAAATGTTTTTCTAACCACTTTGGCCACGTGGTTATCAAATGAGAGATTGCTATCAACTTGGGTACCCAGGTCCCTAATTACTTCTTCTGTACTTAATGGATTACCACCTATGTGGTAATTTGTGGGCACTTTGTTTTTGCCAAAGGGGATGACTATACACTTTTTGGCATTTAGCTTGAGGCCATGGCTCTGGCACCAGTTGCCTGTTTCTATGAGGGCATTTTGGAGGATGCTTGTGTCGGCTGGAGAGTCGATTATGGCTTTATATATGTTTCCTGCAATGGTGGATGAGGCCTTTGACTCAGTGAAGAATCCCAGGCTGGAGGATATAACAGGAGCCATGCTAACAATCATGAGCATTGGAATTAAATTTCCCAGGCATAACTGATAAGAGTTGCCAATAACATGTGGCAGAGATGTGAATGTCAGTGTTGTACCTGTATGTATGTTACTACTGTACTACGTCTGCCTCTGTCCAGTTACTAGATGATTCTTAACCCTGTCATCATATTCATAGGTTTATAGGTAAGTATTAGACTAGATGCCCTTCTGGGCCATTTTAAGCCTAGCCAATTTCCCTTTCAAAGGTGAGACTCAAACATTGTATCTTGTGTCTGTGAGGTAAACACCTTAACCATTATGCCAACACTCAGCTTGATCTCCATTTGCCTTTGCTATTTATGTGTTTACACACAGATGACTAACATGTTACATACCAATGGTAGAATATTTTTATTAGACTAATATCTGCAGTTTGGATTAGAGCCAGTGACAATGTTTGAGTTAGAACTCATGAGTAAGGTGGAAAGGGAGATGGGAGGTCACATGCTCATCTTACCTCATATGCTAACCCTAGCACTAACACTTCCACTGCCTCTAATCCAATTCTACACATTGCCATACGGAAAACTCTTTCCCTAACAGCACCTCTACACCTTTCCCTGATCCCCACCATACAGTGATTTCAAACAGAAAAAAAGTTGTTCAATCACCTGCTTTATGATCAGCTGGACCACCTTTTTTTCCCCATTTGACAAATTCCCTCAGATTCATTAATAATCATGTAGGCTTCACACTAAGCCTGCACGATTTAAGTTTGTTAGTGCGATGAACAACAGAGATAACTGAATATGCATGCAGTTCACCACAACTAAGGTGCTTGCAAGCGCGAAGAAAGAATGTAAACAAAACTGCTTGTCTATAGGCAAACCTAAGATATGAGCATGTGCTGTTGTCTTGAAATATTAACGGCAAGTACAGTGAAAGAATTCTGAAGGCGGGGAAGTGAAATGGAGGAATTGTACAAAAATAACAATAGTTTGAACTGTATAATTAATTAATAGTGAAGGTGAAAAGGGTTAAGTGCACTTGTAAACTGCAGGTAAATGTACTAAAGTGTGAAAGAGACATTTCTGATATAAATCTTGCTATTTTGATGTAATGATAATGACAATACCTGAGTTATGCACATAAATAAAAACGGATGTGCTAACAAAGGATGTGACATACAAGTTAATCAAATGCTAAGATGAGATAACAGCAAGGACAAAGGATACACTATGAGATGAATGCATAGACTACACTTATTCCATATGTGATGCATATACAGAGAATTTATGTATGCAAGCCTACACCACTACTATATTCTCCACCTCAGCATATATACACTACAACAAATGGACCTTACAGCTGTAATGTCCTGCACATCAGAAATGGACATGTTTTTAAAAATGTCAGTTGCATCCATAGGAAAGGGGTTTATCACCTGTGAACATATAATAGACAAGCAAGTGTTGTATGGTCATGTAAGTGCTAAATGGTAATATGATAACACTCAAAATACATGACTGATAAATGAACACACAGATCAGATGACATTTCATGATTTCAGGTTTTGCACTGATAAATGGCACACATCTCATGCATCATAATACTAAGCGTGCTCCAAGGAATTACAGGGAACAATAACATAACAGCAATCCAACAGCATACACACAAAGTGTCTTAACAGATGCCCACTCACTCTTTCTGATGTCTAGCCACATTCACATGGAATTACAGAGAACAGTAACATAACAGCAATTCAACAGCACCAACACACAAGAAAGTGATATAACAGAGGACCAGTCACAGTTTCTGATGGTCTGGCAGCATGCCATACAGTAAGACATGTTAGAGAAGCCCTCATTTAACAATAAGTTGTATAGTGTAACGAAAGCAATTGTACTAGTAAAGAAATGTCTGGATGAAGACATATAATAGAGAGCATAATTATTTTGGAGATAGGTAATGCCTGTGAACAATGAATGACCTAATAAATATTCACTTCATATCATTTTTGAGCACATGCAAGGACAGATATTACAGAGATCCATACCAGTCATGGATGCCACAGAAATACTCATATTGGTTATGCCATGAAGAACACCCTTGAAGGGCTTACAGCACATTCCTATTATAAGGTAAAGGATGCCCAACCTTGTAGGACAGTGGCCTGAAAAAGGTGTCTCTTTCACTGTGCTATAACTATTGTCTGTGTGTAATTCACTGCTGTCTGACACATTTGTCTCACATATAGATATTATCAGATTCAAATGCCTACCTATGGTACTAAGCTCTCAACATATCTTTGGATTGATTGCATGTGCCACAGGAGATAGCAATGGATGCTGTCACAAATAACTGAAATCAATGTTTGCAGTAAGAAGGAACTTACAAATATAATATGAGCAATCTGATTTAGTCATAAAGCTGAAAAGGGGCCGCACACATTACTGTCCACACAACAATAAGCAGTACAGTATCAATGCTTCTTTGCCAAATAGTACACATTCAGATATTACCAATAAACTTAGCAAACTGAACCTAAACCCCTTCATTGTAAGATGGGCTAACGATTGGCTCACATACCGGACACACACTGTCAAAGTGGGTGACTCCTCATCAACCAGCAGACCTGTTACCAGGGAATAGTGCTGGACCCCCTACTGTTTGCTATATCATCATCATCATCTTCTTTCAGCTGTTCCTGTTAGGGGTCGCCACAGTGGATCATCTGTTTCCATTTCTTCCTGTCCTCTGCATCTTGCTCTGTCACACCAACCACCTGCATGTCCTCTCTCACCATATCCATAAATCTTATCTTAGGCCTTCTTCTTTTCTTGTTACCTGGTAGCTTCATCCTTAGCATCTTTTTCCCAATATACTCAGCATCCCTCCTCAGCACATGTCCAAACCAAAGTAATCTTGCCTCTCTGGCTTTGCCTCCAAACCTTCCAACCTGGGCTGACCCTCTGATATACTTATTCCTAATCCTGTCCACCCTACTTGCACCCAGTGCAAATCTTAACATCTTTAACTCTGCCACATTCAGCTCTAACTCCTGCATTTTTGTCAATGCCACTGCCTCCAACCCATATAACATAGCTGGTCTCATTACCCTCTTGTAGTCTTGTAGACCTTCCCTTTCACTCTTACTGGTACTCGTCTGTCACAAATCACTCCTGACACTCATTTCCACCCAGTCCATCCTGCCTGTACTCTCTTCTTCACCTCTCTTCCACACTCACCATTACTCTGAACTATTGATCACAAGTATTTAAACTCATCCACCTTCGCCACCTCTACTCCTTGCATCCTCACCATTCCTCTATCCTCCCTCTCATTCACACACATATATTCTGTCTTAGTCCTGCTGTCCTTCATTCCTATTCTCTCTGGAGCATATGTCCATCTCTCCAGGGTCTCCTCCACCTGTTCCCAACTCTCACTACAGATCACAATGTCATCTGCAAACATCATAGTCCACGGGGACTCCTATCTGATCTCGTCTGTCAACCTGTTCATCACCATTGCAAATAAGAAAGGGCTCAGAGCTGATCCTTGATGTAATCCCACCTCCACCTTAAACGCATCCATCACTCCCACCACAGACCTCACCGTTGTCACACTACCCTCGTACATATCCTGTACCATTCTTACATACTTCTATGACACTCCTGACTTCCTCATGCAATACCACAACTCCTCTCTAGGCACCCTGTCATATGCTTTCTCTAAGTCTATAAAAGTACAATGCAACTCCTTCTGACCTTCTCTGTACTTCTCCATCAACACTCTCAGAGCAAACATCACATCTGTAGTGCTCTTTCCCGGCATGAAACCATACTGCTGGGGGGTTGGGAGGATGGCAGAATGGTTAAGGTGTTTACCTTGCAGACACAAGGTGCAGGGTTTGATTCTCACATGGGGTACTGGCTAGGCTTAAAATAGCCCACAAGGGCAAGTAGCCTAGTACTAATCTCTTAACCTAATCACTAATAATCACATCCCTTCTTAACCTAGCTTCCACTACTCTTTCCCATAACTTCATGCTGTGACTGATCAATTTAACCCTCTGTAGTTACTACAGCTTTGCACATCACCCTTATTCTTAAAAATCGGTACCAAAACACTTTTTCTCCATTTCTCAGGCATCCTCTCACTTTCCAAGATTTCATTAAACAATCTGGTTAGAAACTCCACTGCCATTTCACCTAAACACCTCCATGCTTCCATAGGTATGTCATCTCGACCAGCAGCCTTTCCATTCTTCATCCTCTTCATAGCTATCCTTACTTCCTCCTTGCTAATCCATTGCACTTCATGATTCACTATCCCCACATCATCCAACCTTCTCTCTGTCTCATTCTTTTCATTCATCAACCCCTCAAAGTACTCTTTCTATCTGCTCAACACACTCTCCTTGCTTGTGAGTATGTTTCTCTCATTATCCTTTATCACCTTTACCTGCTGCACATCATTCCTAGCTTGGTCTCTCTGTCTAGCCAATCGGTACAGGTCTTTTTATTCCTCCTTAGTGTCCAACCTTTCATACAACTCTTCATATGCCTTATCCTTAGCCTTCACCACCTCTCTCTTTGCCATGCACCTCATCTCCTTATACTCCAGTCTACTTTCTTCATCTCTCTGACAGTCCCACTTCTTCTTTGCCAACCTCTTTCTCTGTATACTCTCCTGTACTTCCTCATTCCACCACCATGTCTCCTTGTTATCCTTCCTCTGTCCAGATGTCATCCCAAGCACCTTTCTAGCCATCTCCCTTAATAGCTCTGCTGTAGTTATAAAGCTATTTGGTAACTCTTCACTGCCATCCAGTGCCTGTCTTAACTCATCCCTGAAATCCACCTCACAATTACTCTTTTTCAATTTCCACCATTTGATCCTTGCTGCTGCCCTTACACTCCTCCTCCTCTTCTTACTCACCAACGTCATCCTACAAACCACCATCCTATGCTGCCTAACTACACTTTCTCCGATCACCACTTTGCAGTCTTCAATCTCCTTCAAACAGGCCCTCCTACATAAGATATAACCACCTGTGTGCAACTTCCTCCACTCTTGTATGTTACCCTATGCTCCTCCCTCTTGTTAAAATATGTATTCACTACAGCCATGTCCATCCTTTTTGCAAAATCCACTACCATCTGACCTTCTGCATTCCTTTGATTAACACCATATCTATCTATCACTTCCTCATCCCCTCTGTTCCCCTCACCAACATGCCCATTGAAATCTGCTCCAATCACCACTCTCTCACCCTTGGGTACAGTCATCACCACTTCATCCAATTCACTCTAAAATTTTTCTTTCTCATCCATTGGACACCCAACTTGTGGAGCATATGCACTAACAACATTCATCATTACACCATCGATTTCCAGCTTCATAAACATCACTCTATCTGACACTCTTTTCACCTCCAAAACACCCTTAGCATATTGTTCCTTTAGGATAACTCCTACACCATTTCTC
This sequence comes from Protopterus annectens, assembly GCF_019279795.1. Lineage (NCBI taxonomy): Eukaryota > Metazoa > Chordata > Ceratodontiformes > Protopteridae > Protopterus > Protopterus annectens. The sequence continues at coordinate 527,466,040 of NC_056750.1, read as the reverse complement.
CTCCCATCCACACCATGATAAAACAATTTGAACCCACCTTCGATACACCTAGCCTTACTTCCCTTCCATCTGGTCTCTTGCACACACATATACCAACCTTCCTTCTGTCCATCATGTTGGCTAGCTTTCTCCCTATACCAGTCATACTGCCAACATTCAAAGTTCCGACCCTCACTACCACCGTCATAGCCTTTCTCCTCTCTTCCAGCCTTTGACCTTGCCTTCTCCCTCTTCTCCTCCTTTGGCCAACAGTAGCCCAATTTCTGCCAGCACCCTGTTGGCTAACAGTACTGGTGGCAGTCATTGTTAACCCGGACCTCGACCCATCTGGTATGTAAATATTTACTGCTGTCTGCATGAATGTTTTGGCAAAGTTTTACACCGGATGCCCTTCCTGATGCAACCCTTCCCATTTATCCGGGCTTGGGACCGGTACAAAGAAATGCACTGGCTTGTGCATCCCCAGTGTCTGGGTTTGGTTTGCTATATACTTCTCAGAAGTTCAGGTCAAAACTAAGGGGTTATGGTTAACCATCTTTGCAGACAACTGCAAACTAGTGCATTAAATTAATCCCCAAATGATGTGAGTATACTCCAAGAGGGTCTCACACAGACCATTAACTGGTGTATTAGTCACAGTCTCAAACTAAATGCAGAGAAATGCATCATCATTCCCTTTGGCACAAACAATGTCTTTTCACACTATCAAATCAATAACAATACCCTAAGTACCCATGGAATGGAGAGGGACCTGGGATCACAAGTTGACTGTCACCTTAACTTCGACCACCATGCATCTATTGTAGTAAGGAAGGCTTTCTACATAGCACACTTACCCTCTATACTCTGCACTTGTCTGGCCCATGATTGAGTGTAACACCCCATTCTCATGTACCATAAAAAGCACCTGCAGCAATTGGAGAGACCTCAGAGATTTCTAACAAAAAACACCAAGGGGCTTCAACATGGGACTTACGCAGACCAACTAAAGTCTCTGTCACTGTATTCTGTATTGTATAGACTTCTTAGAGAAGACTTATGCCTGGCTTACAGAGAAATCCTAGACCCAAGTCTGATGAACTTGCTGCATATCCATAAATCAAACAGGACTAGGGCTACTCATTCCCGGGACTTAAATATTGCCTGTGACTTAAATAGGACATGCTGGAGGAACAGATTTATCTCCCAGCCACTGCCTCATCTTTGGAACAGGCTACCAATTCATGTGAAGCAGAACACCTCTATGACACTGTTCAATGACAACCTGGATGAATGGATGAGGCACTGTAAATTCTTATTGGAGATAGTTCTCACAACCCTCCTGGAAATGGGCTGTCATCACTAAATGCAATCTTGGATATTGACTAGCATTTCTATGGTATTAGATTGGGATGAAATGGATAGGCTTAAAATGACCTCCATGTCAATTGCCTAGTAATTTCCTATGATCCTGCGATCCTAAAAACTAAGCAGCAATGGCTGTATATGAAGTAACTACCTAGGATCACAAGCTACAAATTAGTGCCTAAATCGCAAGTAACACACAACATGTTCCAGTACAACCCAGACAGTGCACAGCTGAATAGATGACATCACCACTGATTATAAGCTAGATTGATTATCTCATGCTAAAAAGTTGAGAAAGAGATAATAATATTGCATAGGTACACATCACATATGTATATAAAGAGTAGTATACACAGTATGAGATTTGTGGTAGTACTATATAATCACTGTGTAGCCAAAAAGTTATTTAGGTTAGAGATTTAAGTATTTGCTTAACAATGTGCCACTGTAAATACAGCTCATAAGTGGAATTGTACATAAAGGTAATTGTGAGGTAGTCAGCAGTATATGACAATAATCACAGTCATTCACACAAGCACAAGACAAAAAACAAAACTATGTCAAGCAAAGTTCTTCATTAGCACTCTTCAAGAAAAATCTTGATGAGTGGATGGGAAATAGGAAATACACCCCGGGAATCACTTCTGTGTCTCTGCTCAATAGTGGCACAGGAAAATAACTTTCTTGGGTGGCATAAGCCAGGGAACCTTGATGGCTAGGCTTACATAGGCCCTTGGGCCGATAGCCTAGTACCTACCTATGAACCTATGAACCTAAGTACCAACGCTGCTCCTGGTATCTATAAAGGCTGTCTCTCCGTCGATGTCTTCTATTCAGAAGAATATTTAACTGTAATATCCACTCCAAATAATGTGCACAAGACAGATTCCATGAAAAACGGATTTATTCGACATATGTAAAACTAAATTAAAAGCAAGGCGGATTAAGCACCTTCATCTCCATTCAGGAGGCTTCATCAGAATCATCTGCCACAATACATTTACACTTATTATAGTAGTGAGTTTTACTCCATTGTTCAACCAGTTAGTTCAAAAATCCAAATATTAACCCTTCAAAGCCAGTTGTTGTGATATAACTGTATAACTATAATAAGTGTAAACGTATTGTGGCAGATGATTCTGATGAAGTCTCCTGAATGGAGATGAAAGCACTTAATCTGCCTTGCTTTTAGTTTAGTTTTACATATGTTGAATAAATCAGTTTTTCATGGAACCTGTCTTGTGCACATTATTTGGAGTGGATATTACAGTTAAATATTCTTCTGAATAGAAGACATCGATGGAGGGACAGCCTTTATAGATACCAGGAGTAGCATTGGTACTTCAGTTTTAATAATCACAGTCATACTATTTAAGCAAGGATGGACTCATGTCCCCTATTTATCCAGTTACACAATCTATACAGCACATTATCAGCAGCCAGTGCCACAAGACAATACTGAGTACAAGTGAAGCATTAAGCATCTATGAAAGGATGACATCAGCAATGTATTCCCGAGGAGATATGTGTGGTAAGGTGATTTATACAGCCATCTGGAGTTGGGGTTATAAATGTTGACACTGTGAATGTGGATAAACCAACCCTGAATTCATTTACAGTCACACACACAATCACTGCAACATTTGAACCTCCTACCTATCTATTTATGCAATCTAGGGAATAGTGTAAGAAATGCAAGCACCACAAGAGAAGTCTGAATTTTAAATTGTGAGTGTGCACTTTAGAAAGAATGAACTCACCATTGTGCTACATAGAGGATGTGGTTGTGAAAGGTAGGATAAGTAAATGGTGAAGTTATCTAACAATGTAATACATTTCTCAAAAGAAGAAGTTGAAAATGACTGTGCTGGAGGAAATGCTCACCTGACTTGATTCCACCCTCACACACACACACACACACACACACACACACACACACACACACACACACACACACACACACACACACACACACACACACACACACACACACACACACACACACACACACACGTTCCCAAGTTCCTCAGAATGAGCATCATAGCTTAAACCCATCTAGTTTCACAATCTGGAGTGCACTGTATTAGTTGCAAGTGCCACTGGAGAAGTTTGACTTTCATGGGGAAAGATTGCAATTTTGATATGAAGACCTCATCAGTGTATTGCAGACAAGATGTTTCTGTGAAAAAGGGATAAGAGAGCTGTGTGTAAAGTGGAATTAATTCCCATTAGGGAAGCAGATACAGCACAAGTTGTTACACCTACAGGAGCACAATTTTCATACATTGAAAATCAAACCAACTACTTTACACAATCTTGAGAACACCGTATTAGTAGCAAGCACCACAGGAGAACTCTGACTTGTAAGGGGAAATAGTGCTCTTTTGATCTGATGACCTCATCAGAGTTTTGCAGAGCGGATGTTTCTGTAAAAAGTGGGAAAAGGGAACTGTGCACAAAATTAAGTGCATTTTCCTCCTGAGATGTTGATACAGCGACAAGTGTTATATGTACAATTTTCTCATGTGTGGCATTGAGCATCTTACCTATCTAATTAGACAATCTACAAAGCACTGTATTAGTCACAAACACTGCATGAAATGTCTGACTCTTAAAGGGAAAGAGTGTACTTTTGACCAAATGACCTCATCAGTGTTTTGCAGAGGGGGTATTGCTGTAAAAAGTGGGATAAGGCACCGAGTTTTAAAAACAGAGACAGACAGGTTCTCCACATTGGGCACTGAACTTTCTAACTACCTAGTTATACAATCTAGACAGCAATGTATTAGTCACAAGTGCTGCAGTCTCATCTGACTTTTGAGAGGAGAGTGTGCACTTTTGACTGGATGACATCATTAGTGTGTTGTAGAGAGGATGTTTCTGTAAAAAGTTGGATAAGGAGGCAGTGTGCAAAGTTAAATATTCTCCTCATGGGAAGTGAATAAAACACCAAGTGTTACACTCACACATACACACAGGATTCTCATGTTGAGCACCCCATAATTATCTAGTTACACAATCTAGAGAACAGTATTATCCACAAACATCACAAGAGAAGTTTGACGTTAATAATGTGAAAAGCACATTTGTACTTTTTGAAAATCCACTGTTTGATGCAGAAGTTACTGTGTGTCATACATTTTGGAACAAATGCATATATGTGCACTGGATAATACAACAACAGTGAGAATGCTCCCTGTAATTACATACTTCTCAACTATAATGTAGATGTTGCACATCATACACATTGCATTGCTGTGAAAGGCATGTACCTGTTTCACAGTATGAGATGCCAAAGAGATGAACAATTGTAAACCACTGGTTTAGCAATCCTATGTTCCTGCCACTTCATGCTGGAATAATAATACACTTGTCTCATACTTGCACAATGTGTATTGACAAGAGAAACAGACAGCTCCCACATATGACAGTGTGCTACAGAATAACAGTGATGAATTATGTGTGAATAGGTAAAACAAAATTGTAACACAGTTGAAAGAGTAACCATTGGAGAGCAAACATACATTAACAGACTGAATGAAATGAGTCATCAATCTGAAATCAAGATAATCCTTTGACAAAATTATTACAGATATACAAACATTGTGCAGCCTAGAACAATAATTATATGATTTTCTTTTTTTTGTATTTAACTCTTTGAGCTCAGTGCTGCTAAGATGAATTATGCTGCTGATGGCAAAGTATTACTGCATAATTGCATATGGAAGTACTGAACTTAGAACTAGAATTAGCATTACTCTATGTTGCTCTGTGTCCAGTTTCATGCAAAGATCTGTAAAAGTTAGACTTTGCAATAGGGAGGAGGCACATTAATTTAGCAGCAGGATGATGATGTGTTAAGAAAAGGTGTAGCAAACATGTACAGCCACAGGAGTCATACAAAACCTTCCTAAACATTTCTTCATCCATCTGGATTTGAACCTTTAGAGCAGAGATGTTCAAACTTTTTAGTTTGGGGGCCACTTACCATACCTGTAGAGGGTAAGGGCATCATATTACCATATTGAAAATGCATCTGCTTTTTACACACTCTGGAGCCAGTGGTTCATCTCAGTCATGGAACAAAAAAACAAATGTCTCTGGTTTCAGAATCACTTCTGTATTTTTGACAGACAGGAAACAGCCTTATAACCTAAGACATACACAACTAGTATCCTTGCTAAAACAGCACAAATGTAATGGTGCAAATGCATATATCAGCTTTAAAAAATGTAAAACTGTAAATCCAAGAGAAATTTTTACCATAATGGGTACAACAAATATCGAAAATCAAAATAAAAAGCTGTTGACATCCGAGACCCAATTTTTGGGCCAGTAGTATATGTCTGTATCAACTGTTGAAAGGGCAATGTGAAGAGTATCTGACAGATGTGCAAAGCAGAGTATCTGCAAGGTGTGCAATGCAAAGAGTACCTGCTAGATGTCCATCTGTGATAACAGATGTTGATTTGATTTTCATATTCTTCATTCTGGACAAGTGCTGCTCACAACAGTATGTTACCAAAAAGCCCGGTAAACATCAAAGATAATCTTCATAGAAGATTATCCCCGGGATTCAGAAAGCCAAAATTTCCATGCAGGAACAGTATAAGAGCTCCTGCATGGAAAATGGCCACTGAGCGATTCAGGATAATGTCATTTTCACGTGCACAAGTGGCCTTACACTGTTCTAGCACGGAAATCCTGCAAATATGCAACTCACCTCATTTGCTGGTGAAAACCATGCAAATGACGTGATTTTGTGATCCACCAAGCTGCCAGGTCTCCATACTAGAACAGAAAATAACTGAGTACATTTCTGCAGCTGCCAAAACGGAGGCATGACAGCTCATGGAAAAGCATGCATTATGTACATTAGACATGCCAATGGCCAAATATAAGGCCTTTGGCATTGAAAAGTGATTCATTATTATGAAAATTAAACTTTTTTTTTTGGCCGATCTCAGCCGTTTAAGCCTAGGGCAGCTGCGCACAAATGGGATCGTGCCGAAAATAAAAAAAAAAAATGACAAAAAGTCAATTTTAAGTTAATTCTGCATTTTGCCATTATAGTTAGTGGTATGCAGAATGCAAACAATACCAGGGATAACTGGTTGTTAAGGGGAAAAGGTCTTTGTTAATGCAGTAACTAATGACCTACACACAGGGGTATGGAAATGAGGGGAGTTATACTGAATCACATATTTCCTCAAAGTGTCAGCTTGTACCTAACCGTGTAAATGCAGCAATACAATAGTGCAAGTCTAAGAGCTGAATGACTACATAAGGGGGTGTATCATGCTTGCTGTAAGCTCATTGGAGCTTTCTGGCCTGTGCTTTCCTTTAGCTAAGCACAACTAAGGAAGGGGGGGGGTGTCAGATGTGCCTGAGCAGTATGTACATAGCCTAAATGGGTGTGTGCGCCATGCACTGGGATTTAAACAAAAAAAAAAAAAGAGGAAATGGCAAATTTCAGAACCGGGTATGCACAACATGCCTCGGGGTTTAAATAGGGAGGAACTGGGAAGGGGAAACAGCAGTAGGAAGGCAATCAAGGAGAACTAACATAGCTGGCAGGTGGAATGTATCAGACTCAGCCAAATACACATGCAGCAGCCCAGCATTCTACTATAAACTATGCAAACACCTTTCAGACTATTTTTTGGGGAAATAGCAGTCGGAAGCCGATCAAGGAGAACTAGCATAGCTGGTAAGTGGAATGTATCAGAATCATCCAGTTACACATACAGCAGCCCAGCACACTGCTATAAGCTATGCAAACACCCTACAGACTGTTTTTTCCCACAAACGCTACACCACCGGTGTACACAGATGGGGAATTTGTAACTGGCAAAACTAACTAAAAATGTTAGAGACTGCTGCTGTACTCCATCAATATGCGCTAGAGACTGAGGGTGGTGAGGAGGAGAATGCTGACAACTGACCCACGGTGAGGAGGAGGAGAAGAGTGTACAGACCCAGGGTAACCTACCAGGGCCTACATGAGCTGGAGATAGTAGAGTGCTATAGAGTGGACAGGGACATTCTACAGCAAATCGTTGAGCTGTGCTGGTCATGCCTCACACACAGAACTAATATAGGGGAATCCATCCCAGTGGATACCAAGGTATGTGTAAACCTAAGAACACTAGCCACAGGTACCTTCCAAAGACCAACTGGGGATATCATGGGGGTCTCACAGGCATCAGCATCCAGGATACTCCACCAGTTCCTGGATGCCATGACACCACATACCAATGAGCATATATATTTCCCCACTGCCATTGAGGCGTTGACCAGAATTATGCGTCTCTTCCACTGTATAGCAGAATACCCTGAGGTAGTTGGTGCTATATACTGCATGCACATACACATTAAAGCATCACCCAGTGAGTGGGCTAGGGTCTACATAAACCACAAGGGTTTCCCCTCCAACTGCCAGGTAATTTGCGGTGCCCAGGGCATTATCTTGAATGGGTGTGCTGGCAGCCCTGAAAGCTATCATGACTCTCACATCTGGCATTGCTCACAGCTGTATCAGGCATTTGCCAGGGGGGACATCCCATATGGCCAAATAGTGGGGGATGCTGGCTATGCACTGGAGCCATGGCTGATGACACCCATCAGAAATGTACACACACCTGAACAAGAACACCATAATGAGGCACACACACAAACCAGGATCATTGTAGAACATGTGTTTGGGATGCTCAGGTCACGGTTCCGTTGCCTTGACATATCCAGTGGAGCCTTGCAGTATCCAGCAAAAGAAGAAAAAACAGCTGTACCACAGCAACGTAGTTTATTGAGATATTAAGCGCTTTCAGGGATCCAACCCCTTCATCAGACAACACGTGAATATACCTTACACAATTTATAGTGGAATCAGTTAAGGACAATTAACTTTACTTAAGGAAACAGTAACATTATTCTGTTAAGCATATTAACTATAGTAAAAAAAAAAACATAAAATCGTCACAATGTTGTGTATAAAAAAATGTGCAAAACACTGCATATAAAATGATTAAAAACAATCAACATATAAAGATGTTGTGGTCACACAAAAGAAGTAAAAACATACAAATCTATTAAAATCAACCATGATATGTGTAATAGAACTACTTCAGATATACCTATGTTTATATATATATATATATATGTATATATATATATATATATATATATATATATATATATATATATATATATATATATATATATATATATAAATGATCGACAACTTAAAATATCGACAGTGACTTCACCGACAAGTCAAATAACCGACATCGCAAATCACGGACGCTACCAGGTAAGGGATGTAAATTGCCACTCATGCCTACCATGGTTGCATGACACTGCCACACTTACTAAACCATGGTAGGCATGAGTAGCGAATTTACATCCCTTACCTGGTAAACGTCCGTGATTTGCGATGTCGGTTATTTGACTTGTCGGTGAAGTCACTGTCGATATTTTAAGTTGTCGATCATTTCATATGTACCCATATATATATATATATATATATATATATATATATATATATATATATATATATATATATATATATATATATAAAACCTCTAAGCCATACTCATAGGAGTATAGTCATATTATGTGCAATACCTTAAAATAAGTATAAATATATATAAAAAAAAACTTATCAAGTAAGCATAGAATAACAACTGATAGCTTATTTAATGTTTTAATGGTCGAGCTTTTAAAAAAGGTTTCAAGGACACCTGGGATTCAGGTTACTGGCTAAAGCTCTTGTCACCCCTATAGTGCCTTTTTAAGGCAAGGCTCAAAGGGCAAAACCACCACCATGACAGATACAAGCATGCAAAATCTGAAGGTAATGCTACTGAATGCTAGAAGTCTAAACCTCAGAATGCACTCTCTCGAGGCACTCCTAAAAATGGAGAACATCGATATATGTGCAGTAACTGAGACCTGGTTCAAGGCTGCAGAGAGCACCCCTGCAATACCAGGCTAAAACTCCTACCACACTTTTCGGCCACAAAACCAAGACCAAAACACTAAAAGTGGAGGAGTGTCCATATTCACCAAGGATATTCACACCTCCAGGCTAGTTGCCCAACAAAATGCATCTGAAATTCTTCAGGTGCAACTAACACTAGATAAGACTGCAATCCAAATTGTAGTTTGCTACAGGTCCCCCACCATGCCCCAAGATTCTTACTACACTTTTCTAAATATACTGGAAAATATTAAGATACAACCAAATACCCTAATATTGGGTGATTTCAACTACCCTGCCATTAACTGGGAAAACTACTTGGGTACCAACTTCTTTTCCCAATGGTTCTTAGAATTCATAAATTCCAATGCCCTGGATCAACTAATCCATTGTCCCACAAGGGGCTCCAATATCATAGACCTGGTCATTACCAACATTGGAGATAGATGCTCCACACCAATGGTCACCCCCTCATTGATCAGGTCTGACCATAAGCAAATCACCCTTGACATCCACATACCACCCCCACCCCCAGTAAGGAAACCTCCTTAAAAACCTTCTCCAAAGCCAACTTCATGCTACTGAAGTCAGAAGTGACAAACTTCATTACACCCATGCAGACGGGATCTGAAAGTTCGACTGCAGAATCCTACACTATGGCACTGTATGAGCACATCCACTTGTGCATGAATCGTGCCATCCCAAATAGAACCAAGACGCTCTCCTCCAAAAAAAGGAAGGTCCCCTGCTATAAACAAACTATACAACAGAAGGAAGAAACTGTTGCAGAAAAGAGGAAAATCCCAGGATGCAAAAAACTCCCTCACCAGCCTCAGTAAGAAGATGAGATCCCTCATAAAATCCTCAAAAACTAGTTACAAAAATAAAATTGCCAAAGATTCCAAAAACAACCACAAGGCATTCTATAGTTATATGTCAAGAATCTAAATGGCAATGTTCAGATCTGCTCTAAGCTACAACAGAATGGCATTAAATATACTGATCCCAAGGATATTGCCAATATCCTGGCAGATCGATTTAGTGCCAATGTCACCCCCCTCTCACTCCCTAAAGGGCCCATCTTAATACCAAAAGACTGCCAAATTCCGGTAATAATGGCCACTCAGGTATTAACCGCACTCTCCAAAGATAAGAATACAGCATCCATGGGACCAGATGACATCCCGGACTGTGTACTACATGAATTACAAAATGAACTGGCACTTCACCTAAGTGTCATGTTTAATCGTAGCCTCACCTCAGGCTTCATGCCCACTGAATGGCATACAGATACAGTTATCCCACTCCACAAGGGGGGATCCACCTTGGATCCCAGGAACTACTGTCCAATCAGTCTGACGAGCCTGATCTACAAGGGCATGGAATGCATTATCATGGAACTTATAAACAAAGACATTGGAGACCTTCAAACACTGGACCCCACCCAGTTTGGGTTTGTGAAGGGCCGATATTGTCTCTTGAACCTGACCGACTTCTTCAAATCAGTCTCCAGAGCTGTGGATGAGGGTAAGGCAGTCCACACAGCCTATCCGGAACCCACCAAGGCCTTTGCCACTGTCCCCCACTCTGGAATCATAGATAAACTTACTAAGCTGGGCATAAATCCCTACATCACTCAATGGGTTGTCAACTGGCTTACTGACAGAGCCCAGACTGTAAAAGTAGCCGACTCCAACTCCAGCTCCAGACAAGTGACAAGTGGAGTATCTCAGGGATCAGTCCTGGGACCACTCTTGTTTGGCATCTACTTCTTTGAAGTACAGGCCAACACTAAGGGACTCTGGCTAACAAAGTTCACAGATGACTGCAAACTGGGAGCCATTAATGAATCTCCAGATGATGTGGATATTCTACAAAAGGGCCTTACAGAAACAGATGCCTGGTGCCAGAGCCATGGGCTCAAGCTTAATGCCAAGAAATGTATAGTTATCCCCTTTGGAAAAAAAACATGCACTCATGAATTACCACATAGGTGGCAATATACTAAACATTGAAAGTGTGATGAGAGACTTAGGGACACAGGTGGACAGTGGTCTCACCACATTGCCACAGCAGTCAGGAAATCCTTCTATGTGGCACATCTCATCACTAAGGGCTTTTCATCCAGAAAAAAGGAGGTCATTGTCCCACTGTACTCATCCTTCATTAGACCCATTATAGAGTATAATGCCCCATTTGGTATGTACCTCACAAGACATCTGCAACAGCTGGAAAGGCCACAGAAATAGCTCACTAAAAGAATCACAGGCCTAAAGCAGATGCCATATGCTGACCGTCTAAAAAAACTTCAGCTATAGTCTGTGGCATATCATCTACTCAGAGGCGATCTCTGCTTAACATACAAGGCCATGTCAAACCCTGAGCTGTTGGACATGCTCCACTTAAAGAAATCCCAATCCCTCAGAGCCACACAGTCCAGGGATCTTAACCTTGTCATCACAATGAACCAAACATGCTGGAGGGATAGGTTCCTGACCCAGAGACTCCCCATACTCTGGAATAGACTGCTCATGCATGTCAAGCAGAACGCCTCCTTGGCCCTTCAAAAGGAATCTTGATGATTGGATGGGAGATAGGAAATTCACCCCGGGGATCATGTCAGTCGCCCTGCTAGACAGGGGTCCAGGGAAGTAAATATTGTGGGAAGAAATATCCAGGGAATTGTTATGGCTAGGCTTGTATAGGCCCTAGGGCCAATAGCCTAGTACCAACCTATGAACCTATGAACTTATGAACCTATGAACCTTGTTATTCAGGCTTAGGGGGGGGGTTATCAGCACTGAATAACATTATCCATTTCTGTTCCGCAGCCTCAGTGACATTCACCAAATCCCTCCCTCTTCTATTATTAAATAAAATTTCTAAAACTAGAAATTTAAATGTATGATTCGACCCTTCATTTTTATTATGCATGATAGGGCACTACTCTCTACTATTTCTAATGTCTCTGTAGTGTTCCAATATCCTATCCTTAAACCACCTGTTAGTTTTACCAATGTAGAAAGAAAAACATATGCCACAATACGTGAAATAAACAACATTAGATGTTTTACAATCAGCATAATGGGCACTGTTAAAACTAAAGCCCATGTGTGGATGTGTAAAACTCCTGCCTATGTGAACATGTGTACAGGCTGTGCAACTTCTGCACGCATATGTGCCTATCCTGTCAGATTTACACCAGGTACTAGATACGTCAGACCTGTAGCATAAATGTCTCTTCAATGATCTATTGTTACGAAACGTAAAATTTGGTTTAGCTTCAATTACACCCTTTAGACCTTCAACAGTAGGAAGGATACCCCAGTTCCTATTAATGACATCACAAACAGTACTAATATTACTGGCAAATGTCAAAGTCATCCTCAGTTTGTTATCAGCTACATTACTGGGTAAACTTACATAACTGGCTTCTGCATCATTGGTAGAATTCGGGACAACTCTTGTCTCTAAAATATGGTTTACAATGGTCATCCCTGGTCTTCCATGCTTCATTTATATATCTATCAATCATCTGACCATCATAGCTTCTCTCCAAAAAGTCAGACTTTAATTTCTGGAGTGCTCCATATCACTCTACACTGTCATTAAATAGCCTCATTACTCTAAATACTTGCCCTTTTATTACATTTCATTTGGTATAGTTTGGGTGCATACTTGTGTTGTGCAGGAAGTTATTTTTCCTAACTGGCTTCCTATAGAGACTAGTCTTAATATTATCCAGGTGGTCTTTGCTCACCCTCACATCCAATAAATCAATTTCATGTGTAGAATAATTAATGGTCCCATTTAAATAAGAAATTAATTTGTTGAAATCAACTTTGGTGCCCTGCCACAACAAAGAAATATCATCCACAAACCTAGTATACCAAACTATGTGTTCGCTATATAGTTCATTGGACAGAACAAGGGAACATTCCCAATGCACTAATGAAAGGTTGGCATAGCTATTGGCACAAGCTGTGCCCATAGCCACACCAACCTTCTGGATATAATAATCACTACCAGAAATAAAGATATTATTTGTCAGAACAATATCCAATAAAGTACAAATCAAATCACATTTACTAGAAGTAACGCCTGCATCATTCAACACTTCTCTCACATTGTCTATCCCTGATTGATTTGGAATGACTGTGAACAGTGATTCTACATCTAAAGTTACAAAAAAAAATCAGTATATACAGAAGCCCATTTCAAGTTGAGTGTTTCTAAAAAAGTTTTGGAATCTTTAAGAACACTGTCACAGCCATCCAGTACAGGGTGTAAATTCTTTTCAACATATATAGACATGGGTTCAGTATCCCATCCTCTGCTAGATACTATCAGGCGCATTGGTGGGGTACAAAGACATTTATGTACCTTAGGTAAACCATATACCATAGGAATAATGGGGTGGTTAACTGAAAAATATTGAAACAGTGGCTCATTTATCATGCCTGTAATCAATAGATCAAAAACCAGAAAGGATATTTTATCTATAATAGCCTTCATCACAGTCAGTGCTACACATTTGTACGTTCTTGTGTCATTCAATAAAGCATACATTTGTTTAAAATATAACTCTTTATCTAGAACCACAATGCCCCTTCCCTTGTCAGTAGGTCGAATCTCTATCAAACCTAGGGCTTTCAAATCATTTAAGGTGGTGTATTCAAGACTAGATAAATTAAAAAAACTGTTAGAACAAATGACAGAGAACAAAACTTCTCTTACTGTCTATCACAGACTTCAATGAAAGTATGAATAATAGCATTGTTAGGGGGAATATACACACTCAGCTTCTTAAAAATACATCTGTCTGACTTGAATAGATGAAGAAAACATAGCACGTAAAGTCAAGTTTCTGCCAAAGAGTCTCAAGTCTTTCAAAACATCAGTAAGGACAGCTTTCTTAACCGGTATAAAGTTCAGGCCTTTATTCAGTAATGTCATCTGAGCCTCAGTTAAAGCATGTAAAGAAATGTTGAAAATCAAACCTGTTTGAACCTCTTTCGGTTCTGTCCTTCTGCACTCAGTGGTCTCCGTGGATTCCAGTTATTTGAGCATCCTCTGATGGGAAGAGGTTTCTCTAGTAAAAAATGGCTCATATTATTTGAAGGTTGAGCCTCATCCACACTCCTCTGGCCATTAGTGAACAGATGCTGATTCCTTGGGTCTTTAGGCTTTACTACCAAGCCTTCCCAGGCATTTGTTAATACTGGAGATGGTTTACTGATCGAATTCTGCACAAAAGCTGTTCTTTTCGTGCCCTCAATATCAGCTGTCGGTTCAGTTGTTATAGCGTTCACTTGTACACTCGCCAACCCGGAAGTGGAAGGCGTTTGACTCAATGTCTCCGTTCAATCCCGCCCCTCTAAGCCGATAGCTGTAATAGGTTCAGCTGTGGCTATATGCTGTACATTATTCATGATAGGCCATTTTCTCGCCCAGGAAAACACATTCCCTGCTTGAAAATCATTGTAATTTCTATTCAGTTTACGTATTTTTGTGTCAAGTAACCTCTTTTCATAACCTTGTATATTTTCATGCCGTGTTTCCATCTTGACACCATGCAACTCTGGGGGATATTGTTCATATATCTGCGTATGTAGGAAATTAATATCTCTGGCTAGTTCTTCCTTCTGCAGATGGAAAAAAATCAACAAGGAGATGTAGGTATCTTGCACTACACTCCAAATTAATTATTTGCCACTGCCTAAGCAATTCTGGGTATATCTGTCCATACATAGGCATTGTTAAAACTCTAAGACCTCTCGGTACAAGATTATGTTTAACTGAAGCCTCAAAAATGAAACCGTTGCCATTGGAGGCACTTACGCATGTACAGTTTATTTTCAAGGTCTTTAAATTTAGTATGAAAGCCAACATAGAGTTCCAAATCATTACTTACAGCAGTATCAGATGTCTGCAAACCCACATTCAGCAGTGGACTATCAGTAACAGTCAGTAGATCAGTAAAGTGTTCAAAGGAACATTTGTTAAGCTCCTTGCTGCCACTTTTGTTAAGATTAAAAGGCAATTTCAGTTGTAGACTTTCCCTGCTTCCATCAGCCATGTGAAGTTGGAGATGAAATAAAAGCAGACACACAAAGCAAAAATCTCTCTCCAACTAATAAAACAGCCGGTGTACAAATTCTATAGTATCCAACAAAAGAAGTAAGTTTACCCAGTAATGTAGCTGATAACAAACTGAGGATGCCTTTGACATTTGCCAGTAAAATTAGTACTGTTTGTGATGTTATTAATAGGAACTGGGGTATCCTTTTTACTGTTGAAGGTCTAAAGGGTGTAATTGAAGCTAAACCAAATTTTGCTTTTCATAACAATAGAACATTGAAGAGCCATTTATGCTATAGGTCTGATGCATCTAGTACCTGGTGTAAATCTGACAGGATGAAGCAGTAGAAACAAACATTAAAAAAGCATACTTATGTTTTGTCCAGAGCATTTGCAATGTGTTTGAAGTGTCAGTCCAGAAAGTGGAGAGGAAAGATTTTACATTGCTTGAGCTCTTGCCTGTAATGTAGCAACTGAAAACTAAAATTGAGTCACGCATAACTGATAAATGTTTTGGACACAAAGCACAAACTATACTTGAGAATGAGGACATGGAGGACATGGTCTGCAACAAAATTTTTAGCAGCTCTAGAAAAGTCTTTAGCATACCTGAACAAATGGTTTAATTTCTCAGACGGCAGCATTGCGTGTGTAATGCATCAAATATCTCTGAATACAGAAGTAGCATATCAGTCCTTTTGAAATGCAAGCACTGTCATGGGCTTGACAGCAAAGGACATCGATTTAGATGTGCTTTATAATGCGTTTTGTGCAGCAAGGCATGCTTTATCCAATATTGTTGCTAATTCAACTGCTACTGCAGGCACTAAATGGCAGGAAGTTTTTGCAGGTGCCCGTGATAGTGCAGCTTTTCCAACGAACATGTTTAAGATTGTATCAGCCGCATTGTCATTACCAGGCAGCAATGCCTTCCCTGACAGGGTGCTTTCTTTAATGAATGCAAAGTGGCGTGCAGACCGAAACAGGGCCACTCCAGTAGCCCTAATCAAAGCAGAACTGCAAGTTTTCCTTAACTACAACATGAGCTGCAGTAATTTCTACCAGTTTGTTTTGAAAGATGATAAATTGATTTCATCAGCAGCTGGCAGTGAAAAGTACAAATGGAAATGGATTGCTTAGCCTGAGCAGTCTGCTTCTTCCACAAGTACTTTAACAGCTCAGGGTCAGCCTGCTCTGGATTCACATGAGGTAGACGATCAACTTCAATCAAAGTAATTAGTTCATTCAAGTGACATTGAATAATGTTTGTATTGTATTGACTATATCTTTTGCTTACACCTCGATGTTATTGCTTTTTGTTTTTTGCTGTTTTCCAATGTGAATGACTATTAGTAATTTAGCAGTTAACCTAACTGTCTGTGTGGGCCGACTACTTGAAAATAACAGTTAAAAAAAAAAACATTTGAATACAAGAATTTTTGGCTCAAAATGCACTAAAACTCACCTACGCGCATCTGTTGTTTAGAACATTTTTCTGGGGGGAAGGAGGGGAGGAGGAAAGGGAGAGGAGGGGATGAGTCATGGGGGGCAAGGGGCAGGAAAAGAGGTGTCCTGAATTTTAACTGTGAAAAGTTGGCAGACCTAAACTACACACAATTTAGACACATTGAACGCCAATCAAAGGCTGAATAATTGAATGCATGAATAAATTATCTCATTCATAAATAGTGATCACACTCTGTGTAGACTACATCAGAGTTAAAAGATACCCTAAGTTAATAACAGATATATGCTTAAACCCGATAATAAAAGCTTAAGATAGTATAGACCACCAGATTGCAATAATAAAGCTAATATGAAAGCATTCAAATTAAATAACATTGAAAATGCTGTTTAAAATTGAAATAGCACTTGTAAACCTAAGTTAAGACCTTATATAAATAGTATATAAATATGGGTTAAAAATATATGTATATACTAATGGCAAAACACAGAGTTCCTACAAGAAACATTAAATATTGCAAGAAAAAATGGGTACTTACGTATTATCGTAACAAGATTTTTAAAGTGGTGCAATTCGTACTGTGATCACGGAATGACTTCATCTTTAAGTGGAAATGGGTGTGTGAAGCCTTAACTGATATTCGGTCAATATGGTAATAAGATGTAGGAAGAGGAACAACAGCAAAATTACTTTTCCTCAGTAGCATACCTCCCCGCTTTGTCTCTGCAAACTGCTTTGCAGTACAACTGTAGGCTGTGGTCTTCTATTGTCATTACTGTGTGTGGCTTCTCAGCACTTTTCAAGCCATTATTTTTGTGGTTGCATGTTTGTGTCTGAGTTCAATTTACTACTGTATCTCATTACCACATTGACAGAATAGCAGTTACGACTTCACACACCCCATTCCACTTAAAGATGAAGTTGTTCCAAGATCACAGTATGAATTGCACCACTTTAAAAATCAGCAGAACTGTACCTTCCGTCCTTGGTGTGCCATCATATTTATAGAGGTTTTGAAGAGTGTAGGATAACAGGGTAGGTACTTTGCCTACCTAAAAATTGAGTGCCCATCATTTGAAAGACGCCTTACTTGCAGACTGCCGTTAACTGTGCACAGCATACAAAACATCCAGTTGTCGTGCTCGGAATCGTGCTTGTCCGCTAAATAAGAGAAAATGGAATGCTGTTTCTGTATAACAGCAGTTCAAATTTTGTACTATTTAAATTACTGCGAAAATACTCTTTTTTTGTGTTCTGTCCAAATGAACTACAGACTGTCTTAGAAACTGCATAACTGTCAAGAGGTATTGCTACTTACGTATTATCGAGTGGTTAAAAATCTGGTTGTGATAATATCTAAGTACCAAAAAATGTTATTTTAAAGCTGTTTTAGTCTTTAAAACACTTGCCAAAGAGACAGAGTCATTTAAACCAGGTACAACTGTGGCTTTCAACCTGAGTTGCCAGTTGAGTTCCTTTCACTTGAGAAAGGTATCTGCAACCCCAAACAAGGACGTCACCTTAACTCTGTCAATGTTCTCAGTAAACTTAGTAGTAATTTGGAGGTCAACAGCGAGCAACAAACCATAAGGGAGTCTGTTTTGGATAATTATTTTAATAATCAGCAGACCTGTCGATACCAGGTTACCACATGACCAGGGCATTTTTATGGGAGAAAAAACTCTAATCAAGGTACTGTGACTAATTCTGTTCACTGTCCTAATGGGACACTTAGGATATCAAACACTAAGGGTGATGGAAAACTGTTAACTCTCATTAATAAGAGCTTTGACTTTGGGGCTGAATTGTTTTCTACTAACATTAACAGTGATACTGAGTTACCCCATGTCAGTTTAAAGGAACTGATTAGACTACTGGAAAATCATTAACTTAGCTTTAAGACACTATGATTAGTCAATTCATATGTATGATATTCTTTAAATACTCATATTCTGCCACACGGTCTGCACACTTTTAATATTCCATTTGGTTTAAACAGAAACAGTATTTTATATTCAGATTTTATTAGTATGTTTGACTGCCATGATTTTGAGCTGATGGAGCTTTTAATTAAACACAATAATGACTTGGAAATAGATGTGTTAAGGAATAAATTGTTGAAAATTAACAGTAAGATTACTCAGGATTTGACTTTTGATCAGCACAGGACATTATATAATGATGCATTGAAAGGTATTGATTGTAAATGCGATACAAATTGTTGGAGAGGGGTCAAGTGTCAGAAATACAGAAGAAGAGGGTCCCATTTAGTCCCCATGAAACAACACAGAGTGTCATGTGGGGGACACTGGTAGTACAGGTATCAATTATTTGTTGAAGCAAACAGTGGTCATGTGACCAGTGACCTTGATTAGAACAATGATCAGCCTTTTTATCCTGTATCATCAAGCTGTATGCAGATTGGAATTATTATCGAATCAATCCAGACACTCCTTTGATCCAGGGTCAGTGACAGAGTTTGGTCATGGGCCACCCTTACCTCACCCTGTGAGCAACAAAAGGAAGGGGAGGAAATGGAGATATCAATTACTAACAATGTAATTGATGGTATTGTATTCTCCTTTGACGGTTTCAGCATTTACAATTACACCAACCACACAATAAATGAAATACATTTTCATTTATTTCAGAAAGTTTTTCAATTTGTAGCTTACAAACATTTGATTTGGTGACTACTACTATGGAATTTAAATTAGTCACCAAAAACACAGTTTAGGTTTTTTTTTTGACAATAATGATAGGCACAATTGGCCCAATGTTTGCAGTTAGACAGATACTTGAGAAGAAGCTAGAGATGAGGAGAGAGTCCAATTGGGCATTCCTAGACTTGGAGAAAGTATATGACAAGGTCCTAAGAAAGCTGATCTGGGCAGTACTGTGGTGGTTTGAAGTACCAGAAATGTTGTTAGGATTAATGCAGGCAATGTACAAGGACTCAATGATTCAAGTATGAACAGTGTCTGGCTTCACATAGGGGTTCCCAGTGGAGTTGGGTTGTACACCAGGGTTCAGCTCTGAGCCCACTGCTGTTCATACTGGTGATGGGCCATATTAGCAAACAGGTTGGAGGGGGCAGATCAACAAAGCTGCTGTGTGCAGACTTTGTGGCAGTACAGGCAGGCTCTGAGCTAGAACTTCAGCAAAGGATAGGAGAATGGAATGCAAAACTGACAGTACATGGGATGAAACAAAGCACAAATAAGATGGTGGTAATGGCAGCAAATTGTGGAAAACAGAATAAGCTGAGAAAAGAGATAGAAGGGAAGATAGTAGAACAGGTAAACAACTTCAAGAATCTGGAAGGGGTGGTTGAGGAGAAGGGAAATCTGAAAAAAGAGGTCAAAGCTAGAATCAGAGGGGCTGCAGCCAACTAGCATAGAGGGTCAGGTGCAGTCTATGACAGACAAATGCCAAAGAAGTTGAAATGTAAGGTGTACAAGACAGTTGTGCAACTAGCACTACTGTATGGTACAGAAACCTGGGCAGTAAAGGCAGAACAGTTGAAAAAACTAGAGGTGATGGAAATAAAGTGCCTGAGAAGGGTGGTAGGATGAACACTGTGGGACAGATGAAGAAATTAGGACATAAGAGTAGAAGCCAAAATATCTCCAATTGCAGAAATGATCAAAGAGAACAGATTACAGTGGTTTGGACATATACAGAAAAGCAGAAAACAATCTGGTGAGGAAGATTTGGGACAGATAGGAAGAAGGTAAGAGGAAGCAAGGACGTCCAGCAAAGAGGTGGATGGATTGTGTGAAAAAGATCTGTGACAGTCAGGCTTGAGTGTTGAAGAAGGCAGGAATGAGGCACTGAATTGAGAGAGTTAGTGTCAGTTAATATGATACCCCAACCCCATGTAGAAAAAAATGGGGAAAAGGGGTGCTGATGATGATGATGACAGGCAAGTTCAAGTCATTACCAAAAAGAGCACATACAATCCACCACTACACCCATTCATTTATTCTTTTGAACAAGCTGTTTTCTATGATTTATATCGACTTGACAAATGTCTTAAGAAGTCTGGTTTTGTTTATAATTAAAATGAACAAGAGAGAAAAAAACATGTATGAATTGCTTAAAGATGACAACCTAAGAATAATAAAACTGGAGAAGGGTGGCGGTATGGTTTTGTTTAATGTCACTAATTATTCCAACATTATGACCAACATACTATTAGATCCCAAAACGTATTTACCTTTTTCTGGGAATCAACTTAACACTGCATACCAATGGATGGAGACTACACTAAAAGTTAAGTTATTAAACAGCAAATTGGATCCTAAGTTATTCAACATTTTAAGGTTTCCAAACCTATATTCCCCACAATATTTGGCATACTAAAAGTCCATAAGGATATTAAAAAAACACAGTTTTTCACCCTACAGTTTCAGTACAGGGTTCAATAAGATACCCTTTAGCCATCTAAACTGACAGGTAGTTAAAACCAGTGTATGATAGTACCAATCATTTGTTCAAAGATTCAAGGGATTTTCTTTGTCATTTGAAGAATAACTTATGGAATAGGAGTTTGAATTTTCTGACCATAGATATAGTGGATTTATTTTCCTCCATTTCCCATGAACAGGGTATGGGATTATGACTTTTTAACAGAGGATAACATTTTGGTCATTATTTCATTGATTAGTCAGGTTTTGTATAATAATTACATCTATTTTGAGGGTGACCTTTACAAACAAATTAAAGGTGTGGCCATGGGCGCTGCAGTCACTCCTATCCATGCTAATATGGTATTGATTTCCTGAGAGAAATGTTACGTTTTCAACTGTGAATTTTGCAGTCACATTAAGTTGTACCTGCATTTTTTAGATGACATTTTTATTCTTTGGAATGGACGGGAAGACAAATTTGCGTAATTTGTATCCTATTTAAATGGAACCACAGAATATTTAAATTTTACTTTTAACTTTAGTAATACTCACTTCTTTGACACTTCATGTCCCTGTATTGAGAAAGATTTTCAGCAACTTGTATTTACATTACAATAGTGCACATCCTAAACATCAAAAAAGGAATGTTGTCAAAGGGCGATGTGTTAAAGAAGTACGAATGACATCAGAGTACGAGGATATAATTATTGAGTTGGACAACATTAAACAGATGTTCATGAATAGGGGGGTCTCTACCAGATTTTGTAGGAACTATTTGCCAAGAGTTTAAAAATGGTTGGGGTACTAATCATCAACCCCCGTTAGGAAAGGGTCTAGCAAAAACAGGTGACTCCAAAACCCCCAAGAATGCAAGGAATTTTGAAAGACCCATTGGTAGTTCAATTTAACTCTTGTTCAAAGGAAGTGAAATCCATTATTACTAAAAATTGGAATATTTTTAAGACAAATTCCTTGTTATAGCGAGTTGTTGGGGATGCCCCAACCTTTGTATACAAAATCTCCAGGAACTTGAAAATATTTTCAAAGCATCACAGAATAGAGTAATGGACTTAAAATCCAAAACTAGGAGATCAGGGATGACAAAATATGGATGTTGTAACAAATGTTCCTATATCTTGGAAGGTGAGGTTTTAGATATGGACCATGACAACAACATCAGAGTTAGTTTATGTAAAGGTAATTGTGGGTCTAAAGGTGTGGTTTATATTGTCAAATGTATGTCATGTTCGAGTTTTTACACTGATAAAACAGAAAGGTACCTGCAAAGACGTATTTGTGGGCACCTATATGATATTAACAAAAGGAACATGCACTTTTCAAACATTTACAACTAAACACTTTATGTTCAGTTTTCAAATTTGCATTTATACAGTAGTTTATTCCCAGTCCAAGAGGAGGTGACTGGAAAAACAGATTATGATACTATGAAATGACATGGCAATTTAGATTAAAAGCATCAACTGCCCCGGGTTTGAACAAAGTTGCATCTATTGTACCTTTATTAAAAATGAAAGCAATTCAATTCTAACAGGTCAAGCAACTTAAAAGAAATATACTTTCTTTTCAATTTTTTTAATTCAGTTTATATTTAAGTTGGATGGTGTTTTTACATGTATGGAAAGCAGTGCTGGTATAGGAAGGGTTATCAATGTTGTCACTGGAAGGCTTAAATAAGGTTTTGAAGACAGTTTAATTGATTGCACTTTCTGATTAGTAGTTTGTGCCTTGATCTGCTTTAAACAATGGTCATTCTTATTTGAACTTAGTTCTGATGAAGTCCATGTGATAGGGATGAAAGTGCTCTACTGATTAAATTTTTATTTTCTTTAGACCGACTTGGCTTTGGTGGTGGATTACCTAACTACGATTCATCCAGGCTGCCTTTTTTATTGTTCTTTGAGGTTTTATTGTGTATAGATCAGTGTGGAGGCAAAAGACTAAGAGTGTCAAGTGCACTGAAGAGGTTAGGTTTGTACTTAAGCAATCACAGGTATTTTGATGATAGGGATGTGACCTGGTACAGGAAGGTTGGAGTTCACTTGAGTTGGTTAGGTCAGGAAGGTTGGAGTTCAATTGAGTGGGTTAGGTTTGGATCTGCTTAATGTACTTTTGCCACTATTTTTACAGGATTTGGTTATGGAGCTGTGAAGTGAAGTGGGGCTAGCAGGCTGGTGGCCAGAGTAAGAGGGGTTAAGTTTGGAACCCCTCTTTTGTTGCCTCCTTTATATAGGTTGGCTATTCAAACATGAGCAATGTTATGCTACATCAGAAATTTTGGTTGGGTTAAAGTGAGTGGTGGAGTTTAACACTGCTTGCAGTTTAGGCTGGATGGTGAGAGTTATTCATTTTGCCAATGAAATGTTATTTGTTTATTTGGTGTATTGCTAATGACTGCTGATGTTCATGGTTATGTGTTATTAATGTAATAACTGTTTATAATTAGTAAAATGATAATAAGGTCATATTTTGGCGTTCATAGGATCATAGGATCATAGGAGATTACTAGGCTATCAACCCGGAGGTCATTTTAAGTCTAGCCATTTCATCCCAATGTAATGCCATAGAAAACCTAGTCAATACCCAAGATTGCATTTAGTGATGACTGCCCATGTCCAGGGGGGTTGTGGGCACTATTCCTGGTAAGAATTTATGGTGCCCCATCCTCTCGTCTAGGTTCCTCTTGAACAGTGTCATAGAAGGGCTCTGTTTCACATGAACTTGTAGCTGGTTCCAAAGGCACGACAGTTGCTGGGAGATAAATCTGCCCCTCCAGCATGTCCCATTTAAGTCTCAGGCCATATTTAGGTCCCTGGAATGGGTAGTCCTAGTCCCATTTGATTTAACGATATATAGCAAGTTCATTAGGTTTGGGTCCTGGATTGCTCTGTAGGCCAGGCATACATTTCCCCAAAGAGATTTTTACAATACAGAGTGTACTGACAGGGACTTTAGTCATTCTGTGTATGACACATGCTGGAGCCCCTTCATCTTCCTTGTTAGAAACCTCTGATGTCTCTTTAATTGCTGCAGGTGCTTAGTACGGTACATGGTAAATAGGGGATTATACTCATTTATGGGCTGGATAAGTGTCAAGTATAGGAGCGCTATAACTTCTTTTGATCTCGAGGTGATGCCATTACTAATCAAGTGTGCTACATAGAAAGCATTCCTTACTACAGTGGATACATTGTGGTCAAAGTTAAGGTCATAGTCAACTTCTGATCCCAGGTCCCTTACCACTTCATGGGTACTTAAGGTATTGTTGTTGATTTGATAGTGTGAAGGGACATTGTTTGTGCTGAAGAGAATGATGATACATTTCTTTGTATTCTGTTTGAGACAGTGACTAATACATCAGTCGTTGGTCTGTGTGAGACTCTCCAGGAGTACACTGACATCATTGTGGATTCAATGATTGCATCTAGTTTGCATTCGTCTGCAAACTTGGTCAGCCACAACCCTTAGTTTTGATCTGAACTTCTGACAAGTGTATACCAAACAGTAGGCAGCCCAACACTGACCCCTTTGGCACCCCGCTGGTAACATATCTGCCGGTTGATGAGGAGTCACACACTTTGATAGTGTGTGCCCAGTTTGTGAGCCATTTGACAACCCATCTTACAATGAAGGGGTTTACATTCAGTTTGCTAAGTTTATTGGTAATGCCTAAATGTGGATTGTGTCAAGAGTCTTTACCAAGCCGAGGTATGCTGTGTGCCCTGATTTGCCCTCATCAGTGGCCTTGGTCACAATTTCAAAGAAATCTACCAGATTTAACAGGCTTGATCTGCCCTTCACAAAGGCAAATTGGATAGGATCCAGGGTTTGGAGGTCACCAATGTCTTTATTTATGAGGTCCATAATGTTACGTCCTATGGCCTTACAGATGAGGCTGGTCAGGCTTATGGGTCTGCAATTCTCTGGGGCTGTTGCTAGGCTACCTTTGTGGAGGGTAATAACTGTAGCTGTTCTCCATTCTGCAGGAACAAAGCCTGTGGTTAGGCAATAATTAGTGGTAATGCTAGTTCATGTTTTAGCCTGTTTTAGACAGCAAGGGATGTCATCTGTTCCAATAAAGGCTGTGTTTTTTTGCCCTGGACAGGGCTTTGAGGACATGTTCTTCAGATATGTAGGGTGGCGGTGGGGGATTTGGGGGAAGGTTTGTTGTGAGTTAGGATGGGATAATGGAGTGAAATTTTTGCCAAACCTATCTGCCAGCAGGTTTGTTATCTCTTTGGGGTCAGTGTGCGTGATACCATTGGCACTAGTTCTGCACATGTTTGGGGCCTACCCTTTAGGTTATGTACATAGTTGTAAAAGGCCTTATAGTTATCCTTGACTATATTTGCTAAGTTCATAGGTTCATAGGTTCATACTAGGCTATCTGCCCTAGGGCATTTATAAGCCTAGCCGGAATGTGTTTGGCTTTCGCCACCCATTTTTAATTAATTTTGCTATGCCCTTTTTTCAGGTTAGTATACTGTGCCTCTGTCTAACAGTGACACAGAAGTGATTCCCGGGGTAAACCTATGATCTCCCATCCACTCATCAAGATTCCTCTTGAAGAGAGTCAATGAGGGACTCTGCCTAACCTGGACTGGGATTTTATTCCAGAGTGAAGTGAGCCTCTGGGTTATGAACCTGTCCCTCCAGCATGTCCTATTTATTTCAGTGCTGAGGTTCAAGTCTCTTGAGCGTGTAGCTCGATAGGATTTGGATTTTCTGAGGTGCAGCATGTCCATTAATTCCGGGTTGGACATGGCTTTATACGTCAGGCACAGATCGCCTCTGAACAGGTGGTATGTCACTGAGTAGAGCTGGAGTTTATTTAACCGGGCAGCATATGGCATCTGTTTGAGCCCTTTGATCCTCTTGGTGAGGTACTTTTGGGGTCTTTCCAGTTGCTGCAGGTGTCTGGTAAGGTACATCCCAAAAGGGGCATTGTACTCAATTATGGGCCTGATGAGGGATGAGTAAAGAGGCACGATGACCTCCCCTGATCTAGATGTGAATCCCTTCATGATTAGGTGGGCTATATAAAATGTTTTTCTAACCACTTTGGCCACGTGGTTGTCAAATGAGAGATTGCTATCAACTTGGGTCCCCAGGTCCCTAATTACTTCTTTTGTACTTAATGGATTACCACCTATGTGGTAATTTGTGGGCACTTTGTTTTTGCCAAAGGGGATGACTATACACTTTTTGGCATTTAGCTTGAGGCCACGGCTCTGGCACCAGTTGTCTGTTTCTATGAGGCCCTTTTGGAGGATGCTTGTGTCGGATGGAGAGTCGATTATGGCGCCCAGTTTGGAGTCATCTGTGAACTTGGTCAGCCACAGTACTTCCGTGTTGGCCTGTACCTCCGAGAAATATATACTGAACAAGAGAGGTCCCAGGACTGAGCCTTGTGGGATGCCACTTGTAACTGGTTTGGAGTCTGACATGGCTCCAGCAATTCTAACCATGTGGGTTCTGTCCTTGAGCCAGTTTGCAACCCATCTAGTGACATAGGGGTTTATATTTAAGCTGGTGAGCTTATCTATAATGCCCGAGTGGGGTATTGTATCGAAGGCTTTTGCGAGGTCCAGGTAGGCTGTGTGGACCACCTTCCCCCTCGCCAATGGCCTTGTTGACTGTTTCAAAGAAATCGACCAGGTTTAAGAGGCAGGATCTGCCCTTAACAAAGCTGAACTGGGTAGGATCCAGTGTCTGTAGGTCCCCAATATCTTTATTTATGAGGTCCATGATGATCCTTTCCATAGCTTTGCAGACCAAGCTAGTCAGGCTTATGGGGCGATAGTTTCCAGGATCCATTGAGGCACCACCTTTGTGGAGAGGGACCACAGTTGCTGTACGCCACTCTTTGGGTACATATCCTGTAGTAAGGCTGAGATTGAACAGTAGTTTTATGTTTGGGTTTAGCTCTTCTTGGAGTTCATGTAGGACGCAGCCTGGGACACCGTCTGGTCCCATTGATGCTGTGTTTTTTGCTTTGGAGAGGGCGGCTCTTACCTGAGCATCCGAGATGTCAGGGGGGCAGCACTCTGCTGGGATAGATATTTGCCCTTTTGGTGGGGGGGGGGGAGAAGTTTGCACTGAACCTGTCAGCTAGGATGTTGGCAATGTCTGTGGGTTCGGTGTATTTTTTGTCATTTTGGACTAATTCTGAGCATATCTGGGAATTGCCACCCAGGTTCCTAACATAACTAAAGAAAGCCTTGTGATTATCCTTAGTGTCCTGTGCAATTTTTCTCTCAAAGCTGGCCTTAGATGATTTTATGAGTGCCTGTAGTTTTTTGCTAATACTGATCAGAGATGCCGTCCCTTTTTGGAATTTTGCTCTATAATTTAGTAGCTTCCTCCTTCTATTGTATAGTTTGTTTATGGCTGGGGTCCACCAGACAGGACGTCTGCCTTTGGAGGATTGGGTCTTGGTTTTATTTGGGATCGCATGATCCATGCATTCCTGAAGGTGTTCATAGAATGCATTTATAAAGGATTCTGCGGTCTGGGTCGTATTTTCCACAGGCCCGGGGGCTTTGAAGGATTCCACCTCAGTTTTGAGGAGTGTGAAATTTGCTTTAGAGAAGTTTTTCACTGTGGTTTTCTGGGCAGGGGGTGGTGTCGGGATGTGAATATCCAGTGAGATTAGTTTATGGTCTGATCTTACCAGTGAGGGATACACTTCTGGTCTGGAGCATAGAGTCCCCATGTTGGTGATGATCAGGTTCAGTATGTTTTCCCCTCTTGTGGGAGTGGTAACAAGTTGTTCCATAGCATTTGAGTTTATAAATTTTAGGAACCTTTGGGCTAGGGTGTTGGAGCTAGAGTAATGCTCCCAGTCTATGTTTGGGTAGTTGAAGTCACCCAATATAATGGTGTTTGGAGAGACGTTCATATTTTCCAGTGTTCTCAGGAAGGTCGAGTGGGGTTCCTGGGTTAGGGAGGGTGGTCTGTAGCAGGCTATAAACTGGAAGGCAGTTTTACCCTCTGTTAGTTGCACATGGATAGTCTCTGATGCTTCGTGCTGTGCCACCAACCTGGAGGTGTGGGTATATTTGACAAATATTGATACTACCCCTCCTTTTGTGGTACGGTCCAAGTTTTGGGGCCGAAAAGCATGGTATGAGGTATAACCTGGTAGTGCTGGGGTGCTCTTGGGAGCCTTGAACCAGGTTTCTGTTACTGCACAGATATCGATGTTCTCCATGCTAAGGAGAGTTTCGAGTGCATGCATCTTGAGGTTTAGACTTCTGGCGTTGAGTAGCATTACTCTTAGTTTCTTATCCCTTGTGATACCTATGGAGGTGGGTTTGTCTTTTGAGCCCTGTTTCACAAGTTGTCTTATTTTTCTGTTGAGGCTGTGGAGGGTGGTTTTCCATTGTTGGGGCCTTGTCTTTGTTTTCTTGGACAGCAACTTTTTGCTTTTATTGCAAAGCTTGCTGATGCTGGATGTCCACCATGGCAGTTTGTTTTTACTTGGGGCTCTAACTTTGATTCTTTCTGGTACAGCTAAGTGTATACATTTATGCATGTGATTGTAAAGAGCTTTAGTGTAAGCTTTTGCGTAATTACCACTTCCAGCTTGTGGTGGGGCTTAGAATGCATTTATACCTTTAATTTGCCTTGGTGAAGTTTTTTAGTCTGATTTCACCCTTTGTGTAGTCTGGTGTTAGTGCCAGCTCAAAGGTGACTGATTTGTGGTCAGTTTTAACTAATGAAGGTCCGACCTGCTTGTCATGTTGGTGAAGACCAGATCTAGAATGTTTGTTCCTCTTGTTGGGGTATGGGCAATTTGTTTCAGGACATTTGAATTAATAAAGTCAAGGATCTTTTGCACTAGCAAGTTAGGGCTAGAGTAGGTTTCACAGTTGATGGTGGGACAATTGAAAACCCCCATAACCAGTGTGTTCAGTAAAATTTGGATTATCACCAGTTTGGTCAAGCAGACTTTGTGGGCATCATGACCAATGGAGGGGGGTCTATAACTGGCTATGAGTTGAATTGGGGTGTTACCCACTGTAACCTGGACCTGGACTAACTCCATGGAGTTGACCAGTTTAACTAGATGGGAGGTAAATGTATCTCTAATATAGATTGAAACACTGCCTCCTGTGGTTTTCACATGTTCATTTTGCAGTCTAAAGGTGTGGAAGGCATTGCAGCCTTGCTAGGCCAGGGTACTCTCTGAGGTCTTGAGCCAGGTTTCTGTGACTGTACAGGCATCTACATCTTCTAGTGATAGATCTTCCAGAGTTTTTGTTTTAAACTCCTAGCATTTAGCAGCATGACCCTTATTTTTGTTCTGATTGGTTAATTTCATATCCGCAATGTTGTTTTCAGTACCTTGCCTAAAAAGGCATTATGGGGGAGGCAAGAGCCTTTGCCAGCAGGTGAAAGCCTAAAGGTGTCAGGTACAAACTGTCTCTGACAAAGCAGCGAAGTTTGTCAACCATGGCCTCCCAGACTGACAGGAACTGAATCCTATTTGAATGACACCAAAAACTGAGTCAATTATTGAAATCAATAATTTTTATTTATACTGTGGCATCATTCTAGTTGAGTGTAGTATGCTGCTCAAGGCTAGAGACATACCTGCCTAGAACACATACTCAGAGAGCTCAACCATGTATCTATTCATATAGTCCAGTGAGGTATGTCTCAGGTCATTCACACCAACATGAACTATGACAGAGTCATAATGTTACTTGTTACTGAGAGACCTGAGTGCATGTGTGATTTGATGAATCCTGGCACCAGACAGCCAGCTGACTGTGACTTTCTCCTTGTCCAACCTGGTGAGTGGGACATCCTTGTGTCTCACTAGTGAGTCTCCAATGATGAAAAAAAACTTGTTTTTTGAGTGTTACACCTTATCAGCTTGGTGAGTGAGACACTGGTGTTGCTATGTGTCATGGGTGCTCTGGGGACTGTGTTAGTTGTAGCAGTCTTGTGTTTTGGAGGTCTGTGGTGTTTCAGTAAGTTTTTTGAGAGAACTTCCACATATGTGAATTTTTGTGTTTGACGCATACTATGTGTATGAATAGTGATATGTGTATGAGTAGTGGTAATATGTGTGCATGTAGTGCTGGGTGAGTTTACAACCTTCTCTGTGTTATTGTCTTGAGTGACAGAGAGTATGGATTCTAGATTCTTGTTGTAAATACATCTTTCTCACTCTCTACTAGAGTGTGTTATTAGTACAGCACTATCTGTGTACATGTGGCAATTGCTATACTGTCCCAAGAGACCCAAGTTAACAAGGTTGGCAGGAGAAACAAGGGTAGTCAACTGTCCATAATGCTAGATTGAAGACTTGTCACTAGGGGTGGCTTTTCAAAATAGATCATGGAGCAGCACAGTGAATGGATATTTCTGCCTGTGTTTTAAGGAACATTTGTTAAATTTAACTGTCCAGCTTTGGTGCACAATTGCACAGCAGTACACTGTGCTGTGTGATGCACAAACAAGCAGAATATCAGAAGCCAAAATCTTGAAAAAACTCTAAAAAGATTGAAAAAGACCAACGAGGATGCTTATTCAAAGCCCTTGACCAGTCTCCCCTTTATCAGACAGGTCCCAGTCAGCACAATTCTCTCACAAAGGTGCAGGTAACCTGCTTCCAATCCAAGATGGCCTGTAAAATGTGTCAGAACAAACAAACTGCTACAAACAGTTCCAGAAGCAGCAAACCTGTTTCTGGACTATGCTACAGCAAACTTGCTACCCTAGTTTCAGTGGGAAACACTAAATACTGTTTAACACAGGAAAAAAATAGCAGTGAGACACTAAAAAACATTTTAAATAGTAGAAATAAGCTAGAAGTCTGTAACCAGAGCAAGCAGATCAGATAGCTTTGAAACAGTAACAACATACCAGCAGATGCTTAACAAGCAGTGAAAACAACAACAACAATAAAAAGCTTTGTAAACAGTGAAAACAGCAATAATATTCAATTTTACAGGCATAGTAAAGCAGACAATTGCAGTACAACAGTGTAGTTTCGTACACAGTAAATAAATACAGTATTTTTTATTTTTGGCAGGCACTAAAACAGTACAATAAATAGTATAAAAAAAAACAGGCAACGTATGTTTTTTGGAAGCTCATAAGACTCTAGTCATCTGGTATATTAGCTCAGAGTTGTGGCTGGTATCCCACCTCAATTCAGCTCAGTACAAAAAAGCAGAAACCCAAAATCCAGGGCCTAAATACTACAAGCTAAACACTTGAAAAAAAAAATTAAAAATTGAAAAGGACCAATGATGATGCTTATTCCAAGCCCAAGACCAGTCTCCCTTTATCAGACAGGTCCCAATTAGCAGAATTTTTTCACAAAGGTGCAGATAAGCCCCTTCCAATCCAAGATGGCCTAGAAAACATGTTCAGAACAAATAAAATGCTACAAACAATTCCAGAAGCAACAAGCCTGTATCTGAACTATGCTACAGCTACTAGCTACCTAGTTTCAGTGGGAAACACTAGAAAATGTTTAAAACAGCAGAAAAATAGCAGTGAGACACTAAAAATCATTTAAAACAGCAGAAAATCAGCCAAGAGGTTCTAAAGAAAATTTTAAACAGTTAAGAGATCAGTCCTTTAAATACTGCTTGGTGGGAAAACCAAAACAAGCAGAAAAGATAACTTTAAAACATTTAAAAATACCAGAATATACTTAACAACAACAAGCTTTGTAAACAGTGAAAACAACAATAACATTTGATTTTACAGGCACAGTAAAGCAGACAATTGGCAGTACAGCAGTGTAGTTTAGTACACAGTAAATAAATACAGTATAAATGTAGGAGGCAGGCAATAAAAAAGTGCAGTAAATAGTCTAAATAAGCAAAAAAAAAAAAAAACAGACAACTTATGTTTTTTGGAAGGTCAGAATCCTCTAGTCATCTGTATCTCAGCTCAGCATTGGGGCTGGTAGCCTACCTCATTTCAGCAAGGTACAAATAAGCAAGTCTTGAAACTAATGTAGTTTGCATGCAGACTTATTTGTTCAAGAGATGATGAGGGACGGTGAAGTTTGGGGGGGTATTAGGCAGTGATTTTGTCGAGAGTAAGCAGGGTTGGAGGGTGTTGAAAATGGTTAACTTGTTAGGTGGAATGTCATAGGGGTTTCAGACTTTATATTTTAAGGATGAATGTAGTTGCACCTTTTTTTGGTATGGTTTTAGTGCAACCCCCCCTTTCCTTTATTATTGATGGGTTGAGGGTGTTATTGGTTCCTTTTGCATTGTGCAAACTTTTTAATATAGGGGAGTAAGGGAGATTCAGTTTGGAACCCATATTCTGTTCCACCGTGTTTGAAGTTTCGTTAATTAGAAGTGAGTGGTGGTATGCTGCTTCAAAAGTTTTGGTTGGGTTAGAATGAGCTGTTGGATTTAATGCTGCTTGTAGTTTTGTCTGGAAGGTGAGCATTCTAAAACAGTGTAAGAAACTTCTCTGTGTGGAAGATTTTCAGTCCATATATTTCTAGTTAATCACTGTATATAATCAGATCAGACAATAGTAGTAGAAGTAGCGACGTCGTCAAAAAGTAATAATAGAAAATATATAATTCTACAGTATTACTAAGTATTCGAAAGTAATCCAAGCAAGGCAGGCAGTCTGTTTCCAGTCGAAACTAAACAGACTGCCTGCCTTGCTTGGATTACTTTTGAATACTTAGTAATGCTGTAGAATTATATATTTTCTATTATTACTTTTTGACTTGACGAGTTTACATTCGCTACTTCTACTACTATTGTCTGATCTGATTATATACAATGATTAACTAGAAATATATGGACTGAAAATCTTCCACACAGAGAAGTTTCTTACACTGTTTTGTTTTTAGACCCACTACACTTTAATGGGTTGTTTTGAGACTTCGGGGATACAACGGAGATTACTTGTTTTTTGAAGGTGAGCATTCTCCATCCTGCCAACAAAATGTCATTGGGTTATTGTTGATGATTAATTATGTTCATGATTATATATTGTTAATGTATTAACTGTTTATTACAATGGCATATTTTGTTGTTATTTATTTGTGTCAGGGTTCTTTGGGCTAATTATAATAAGTTATAATCAGTTGTTTGTTGCTAATAATAATACCAGAGTGCCTAATTTTAGATACCTTAATTCCATTCTGGTGTTCCCCAACATGTGAGTGAGTGCAAAAGACACAGATCCAGGCTACAGCAAATGAGGAAACGGCAATACTACCATCTTCAAAAAAGATTTGTTTAAGATAAAATCTCTGCAGTGGGGCAATCTTTCTCAAACAGAAGAACATTAAAGTTAAGTAGTGGTGAATGGACTTTGAATAAGTCAACTCTTCAATGGAATACAAATAAACTAGGGTCCATATTTACTAGACTCTGATGGGCATTAATGGAAATATTAGTAAAATAATAAAACATTAACTGAGCAGCTTACTGAGAAACCCAAAGGTCAAGAGATAAATTTTTAGTTATTCTCAGTTTGGTGATTTTCAGACTTCATATAACCACATTTTGTATGGAACATTATAAACATACAAAATCGAATTCTGAAAGGAATATGAGGAAGTTTCCAAGTGACAACACAGACTAAAGAGACAGCAGGCCTTGGTTCACTAAAACTACTAGTTTTGCTCAGTGCAGTTGAGATCCTTCAAGATGGAGACTGATGGATGTTTTCACCAGTCATGTTAAAAGGAAAGAGAAGTTCTTTTAGACCCTGGTACAACAGCACAGTGCTCAGCAAGGAAAGCAGAACATAGAGCAATCAAACCGAGGCAGAATGTCACTTTTGCAGGGGTGTTTGGAGTTCCCTGGATTTGTAATCATAGAGAAAAGGTGCAAGTCAAGTCCAGAACACCAACAGAAGAAGTCTTAGAACATTAACAGTGGATAGTCACAACTTCCCAGAGTCAATATTTCACAAATTGTGATTGTCTAGGACCTTATTTCACACATTAACAGCATTATGCAGTTAAAGAATAGGAAAAAAGTAGGCTTTACTTTTATTTAGTCACCTTCTCTTTTCTTATTTTGTGTGACCTCTGAGTAGGCACATGTAGAGATTGAGGGTATAGAGCCAAGCCCCTGCATCAGGAAAGGAAAAAAAAATAATGCTTTTACAAATTATGTGATTTCTGGAGTCTCATTTTATAAGAATGTAACCCCTAAACATTTACATGTTTTTACTGTAGAATAATCTGCTGGTGGCTAAATAGTGCAGTATTAATCATAGTGAAATCAGTGAATATTTATAAGAGTTTGTATGGTCAGGTTTGGTCACAGCAAAACTTAATTTGCATTTGCAGCATTATTAAAAAAAAAACAATAGAAAAGAACAAAAAAAAAAAAAGAAAACATAGTCTGATGCAATATGCTATATAATATGTTTGAAGTTTTTGCAATTTTATGATTCGTGCTATGAATATGGAAAATTCAGCTAGGCTCATCTTCTTTTGGCTTTTTCCCAGTTAGGGGTCACCACAACAGAACACCTGTCCGCTCATGATTGGCACTGGAGTTCTATGGTGCTAAGGTGTCAGCCCAGCACCCAACCTTCCACAGAAGGCACATGCATGCACACACTCACACCTAGGGCCAATTTGGAGTGTCCAATCCACCTACAGCATGTCTTTGGGAGGAAACTGGAGCACCCAGCAGAAACCCACATGACCACAGAGAGGACATGCAGACTCTGCACAGAAGGCACCCCAGCTGAGAATTGAACCACAGAACCTCTTGCTGTGAGGTGGCAATGCTAACCGCTGCACTACCGTGGCCACCCTTCAGCTAGTCTCATAATCTAGATTAATAATATCAATAGTTGTCACATGATGATTTAAAAAAGTATACTCTGCGGAGAGGCATGCTTTTAAGAATTAGGTAATAAATGTATTATTTTTTTTTATCAACATATTTTAAGTTTAACTGAACCTGGAAATACCTGAGTAGAAAGTGTTTTTTGGTTGCTCACCTGAATTGTCTTAATAGACACCTTGCATGATTTGTTGCAAGTATAGCATTTACTATGACGATGTAAGAACCATTCCTGCTAGTTATGTAGACATATCCATTTCCATCATCTTACTGAAACCATTTTTATGCATTCCTGTTTCACAGTGCACAGTGAAAAGCTCTCCCTCCATTATCAGAGCAAGTACATTTATACTTGATACAGCTCATATAATTGAAATGGATGTGTCTCCAAGCTCATTTCTCCCTCAGTTGCTTTCTTCCTGGTTTCTGCATTCGATAAAGTTTGACTGGTAAATTCTTTACCGATTATTCCTCTCACACAAACAGACTCCGTATTCAGACCAGGCTGCCTACTGCTCTATTTTTTCTTTACTGTTCATTTATTGCCTTTGTTAGCCACATAAAAATACTGTACATAAGGGGCTAATTTTTGGAAACAACATAGAATGCTTTAAGTAAAATTAAGCTACAGTGATATAGCTTCGGCAGAAACAAAAGAACAGATAGTTAAGCAGTTTAAAGCTATCGATATGACTGAATGTGTATTGGCAATCAGACTAAGTAACTTAAGATCAGCCTAAGTTTGAAAAAATCAACGAGATGCTTAAATGTACCTTTCATTTATGTTGCAACATAGTAAAAATATTAAAGTATCAAAGAAATGCAGCTGGCAGGCTATTGGAAGCTCTTTTAAATAAATAATTTTCTGTCACAGTCTTTTTAACTGTCCTGGCTGAATCTGTAGGCAAATGTTCTAGAAATTAGCAATGTAAAGTAATAATGTATTTTATATTATGAATGTTGGATGCTTACCAGCAAAACTGTACTTCTTTTCATAGAAAAGAACATTATTTAAAGCCAAGTTCATCATCTTGCAAGACAGAACTGGAAGTGGCTGGGAATATAACACTGCAGGGGGAGAGGGTTAATCTCCATTACTGCTGGCTGGTTGCTAGAGGTTATATGCCTTAAGGGTTTTGGCATGCTTAATGTATGCTTCCGGTAAAAGCATTACATCATCACAGTGAAATGCCAAAGTGCAGCAAGCACGCAATGCTCCTGAAGAACTATATTGCTGATGTGGAAAGCAGCTTTTAAGACATTCATTAGATCCAAACTTTGTAGCATCATCCTTATTTCCTATTTATGGATAAGGCTCTTCGACTCTTTCATTGTTCGGAATATATTCTGAACTTGCATGTCCTGCTTCATTAATTTCAGTAACAAAGGCATGTCCTGTGTGACCACAAGCACTATAATGAAATTATTTTTGATTTTCATATGAAATTCTACAACTTGGTTGCAATACATCTTAATATGGATAAAAATACTTTTGAAAGACATGTTTCAGGTGCATTTTACATAGGCATCTTTTATTCTGCTTGAATTCAGAGAAGCCTCATTCAGTTGGAGTCAGAAAATACAAATGACTGTTGCAAAGAGCACTGCACATAGAAAGAAAAGGAAAGCGTTTGCCAACAATAACAAGCTCAGTTCTGAAGTGCAGACAAATAATGAGCATAGATGGACACCTGCTTTCAGCTAACAAGTGAAGCAGATAAGTCATCCATAGCAAATTGTAAAATGTTTCCTTCTGTGCTGGCCTAATTGAAATGAAACTGAGCTTAAGAAGCTAAAAATACTAGCTAAATAACACAGTGCTGTTTGTTTTACAGCACTACCTTCAGAGATGACTGCATCACTAGATTTTGTACAGATATAAATAGAAGTTGACAACATGTCAGGCACTTTTCAACCGAATAAAATGAACTTCAGTCCTTGATTATTCTGAAAAACTGTTAATGCATTGACTTGATGTAAGTCATTTAGCAGTTCAGTAAGTAGGTCTGATATTCACACTGAAAATGTTACAGTTATCAAATTTTATTTGGGTATAAAGCAATAACACAATTCTGATTCATAGCTGTGGGCAGCTTTGAGACCAGCACTATCTCCACTACCAGACAGGTAACACCTCTAATAATAATTTCCAAACCACAGTGTTATTCCCCTTCAGCCCATATTATTAAGCACCTAGAACCATGGACGTAACTTTCCAACTGCCTCTATAGCCCATTGGTTATGGGCATCCTGAGAAAATGTAGCAATTGTCTCATGCATACCAATAACCTTAAGCAAACTGCACAGCGTGTGAGACATGTAGTTATATAATGCTGCAGTAGGCAATGCTCTCACATAAAGCCACTACAAACAACAAAGAGGTTGTCAGTAACATAAAACACCAAAATATACCTATCATACACAATACAACCCAAACACAGACATACTTATGCTATGATTTTTAAAGGTAACCTAAACCACAATCGACTCCTAAATATTACCTAAGAAAAATGTACCCTGAGCAACCTCACAAACAATCTCAGACAGCAGCCATCATGAAATTGTTTCTACTCTAAGGTCAATAAGGGAAAACTTAACACAATCCAACATCTTCATCATATGTGACTCCATACTGAGACACAATAATGCTCCACTCACCAGATGTAGTAAATGGTGAGTCATGGTTAATTCATACTTTATAGTTAGATACTGGGCTATCAGTCTAAGTACTATTATAATCCTTGGCAATAACAAGAGATTAGAATCAGACTCTGTACCTTGTATCTGTGAGGTAAAGATCTTAACCATTAAACCAACCCCACCTCAAAAGCTTTGAACCCATATCCTTGGCACAGAAAATAGCTCATTAGTGTAGTATAGTTTCAGATAACACCTCTGTATTTGCTTATTGAGTGCCAGGATTCACCACATCACATATGCAATCAAGTGCTTGCCACATAGGAACACTTATAACACAGTCATAGTACATGTGGAAGTAAGTGACTTTAGAAATGCCTCCTTGAACTATATGAAGAGACACATGATGGAGATCTTGGAACATGTGACCTAGGCAGGTATGAATTTAGACTTCAGCAGCATTTTACCATCAATGAAAATGATACCACAATTGACTTCAACAACTGACCTAGCTTCTGGTGTCATTTAAGGGAGGCTCAATATACAAATATATATACATATATACATATACATGTGTATATATATATATATATATATATATATATATATATATATATATATATATATATACATACATATATATATATATATATATATATATACATATATATATATATATATATATATATATATATATATATATTTATATATATTGGATCATAGGATCATAGAAGATTACTAGGTCATTTTAAGCCTAGCTGTTTCATTCCAATGTAATACCATAGAAATGATAGTCAGTACCCAAGACTGCATTTAGTGATGATTGCCCATGTCCATGAGGGTTGTGGGCTCTATCCCCTGTAAAAAATTATAGTGCTTCATCCACTTGTCCAGGTTCCTCTTGACCAGTGTCATACAGGTCCTCTGTTTCACATAAATTGGTAGCCTGTTCCAAAGAAGCAACACTTGCAGGGGGATAAATCTGCCCCTCCAGCATGCCATATTTAAGTCGCAGGCCATATTTAAGTCCCTGGAATGAGGTAGCCCTAGTCCTGTTTGATTTATGGATATGCAGCAAGTTCATCAGTCTTGGGTCTTGGATTGTTCTCTAGGCTGGGCATAAGTCTCCTTTATGAAGTCTATACAATACAGAGTACAGTAACAGGGACTTTAGCTGGTCTGCATAAGGCACATGCTGTAGCCCCTTGGTCTTCTTTGTTAGAAACCTCTGAGGTCTCACCAATTGCTGTAGGTGCTTAGTACGGTACATGCCAAACAGGGTATTATACTCAATTATGGACCAGATAAGTGTCAAGTATACAGCAGTAATAACTTCATTTGAAATTGAAGCAATGCCTTTATTAATCAAGTGTGCTATGTAGAAAGCTTTCCTTACCACAGTAGATACATGGTGGTTGAAGTTAAGGTCACAGTCAACATGTGATCCCAGGTCCGTTACTACTTCATGGATACTTAGGGTATTGTTGTTGATTTGATAATGTTAAGGGACATTGTTTGTGCCAAAGGGAATGGTGATGCTTTTCTTTGCATTCAGTTTGAGACCGTGACTAATACACTAGTTGTTGCTCTGCATGAGACCATCCTGGAATATACTGGCATCATTTGGGGTTTCAATGATTGCACCTAGTTTTCAGTCATCTGCAAACTTGGTCAGCCACAACCTCTTAGTTTTGACCTGAACTTCTGAGAAGCATATACCAAACAGTAGGGGGCCTAGCACTGACCTCTGTGGCATCTCACTGGTACCAGGTCTGCTTGTTGATGTTGACTATATTTATATTTTGTGTGTGTGTGTGTGTGTGTGTGTGTGTGTGTGTGTGTGTGTGTGTGTGTGTGTGTGTGTGTGTGTGTGTGTTTGTGTATGTGTATGAATATATAAATATATATGGGAGCGCTACAATATCCTGAAAGCCAAAAATTTTGAAACCCAAAATCCTGAGACCAAAGTCTTGAAAGTTCAAAATACTGAAAACTCAAAATACTGAATCTCATAATACTGAAAACACACAGGATATCAGCACTTACTATATTCCAGCACAAGTACATACAGAAACAAATACAAGACAAACCATATTACTCTTCTCCAAGTATAAGCAGGGGGGCAAGCACCCCTGCACCCCTCATGTGGGTGTCTGTGCCCCCACATCCCCTGCTACTTAAATATATCAGCTCTGAGATTGCACGTAGTGTAGTGCACTCCAGCTAGGAGAGACAAAATCCTGGACTTGCTCCAAGACCAAGAAATTACATTGTGTTAGGTATGTCATTGTTAGGCACAATTGTAATTTACAGGCTTCTAAAACTTTGGTTGTATAACTGTGCATTGAAGTCACAGTGTATGATAAAAGAACATTTTCTATACTGTTCTGCCACATAAATGCATTAATAAATATTTTTATGGGCATTGCTTTTCTTCTTCTGTTGATAAGAATCAGTGTCTTTTAGACTAGCTGTTTTATTTATACAGAGAATAACATGCATATTATAGGTTCATAGGTACTTACTAGGCTATTGATCTTTGAGGATCTTTAGAAGCTCAGCTCTGCATCCCAAGAAAGTTTTAACCCATATTAAAACATTTACATGTTATTCTTGTCAATAAGGGACAAGAATGCTAAAAATTGTAAGCATGGGCCTGGGAGATGAACCATTTGCAGGTTACCTATTTCCATTAGAGTCATAGGTGCCAAATCAAGGATGATTTTCTAGTTTCTCATCCAGTTATTCAAGTTGTACTTTAATTGGGTAAGGACGGAACTCTGCATGGATAGGGAGCCTGTTCCATAGATGGGGTAGTCTATGGGATACATACCTATCTCTCAAGCAGGTCCTATTTATATCACAGGCATGGTTTATGTCTTCAGAATGGGTAATTATGGTGCTGTTTGTTATGTGGATATGCAGGAGGTCCATCAGAATGGGGTCTGACAATGCCCTGTATACCAGGCATAGATCTCCCCTCAAAAGCCTGTAGAAGACAGAATACATAAATAGGGCTTTGGGGCAGTCTGCATAGGACATTTTACTTACTCCCAGTATTCTTTTAGTGAAGAACCTCTATGGACATTCCAATTGTTGGATATGCCTGGTTAGGTATATACCAAAGGGGGCATTGTACTCAATGATAGGTCTGATGAATGAAAAATACAGTGGAACAATGACTTCCTTGGACTTAGATGCCATACCTTTGTTTATTAGTTGCACAACATAGAATGATTTCCTCACCACTGTAGACACATGATGGTCAAAGGCTAGATTACTATCTATGT
The DNA here is from genome assembly GCF_019279795.1 of Protopterus annectens. Taxonomy (NCBI): domain Eukaryota; kingdom Metazoa; phylum Chordata; order Ceratodontiformes; family Protopteridae; genus Protopterus; species Protopterus annectens. The sequence continues at coordinate 527,424,998 of NC_056750.1, read as the reverse complement.
GTGTCTCTAAGTCTCTGACTACTGGGTCAGCTCTAAGGGATGTGTTGTCAATATGACAGTTACCAGGGATGGATGACTTCCCAAAAGATACTATTATGCATTTCTTGGCATTTAGTTTTAGTCCATGGCTCTGACACTAGTTGTTTGTCTGTGTCAACCCCTCCTGGAGAACATGTGTGTCAGTGTGAGATTCAATGACAGCTCCTAATTTGCAATCATCTGCAAATTTAGTCAGCCAGAGATCAATGACATTGGCCTTGACTTCTGAGAAGTAAATGCAAAAAAGGATCAATCCAAGGACTGATCCCTAAGGGACTCCACTTGTGAATGGCCTCTTTGTAGAGATGGATTCCCCAATTCTAACTTCCTGGGTCCTGTCTATGAGCCAGCTGGTTATCCACTGGGTGACATATGGGTTTGCAGCTAAACTCATGAGTTTGTTAGCAATGCCCAAGTGAGGTATTGTGTCAAATGCCTTGGTCAGGTCAAGATAGGCAGTGGGAATGATTTTGCCCTCATCCATTGCTTTGGTGACCTTCTCAAAGAAATCCACCAAGTATAGTGGACATAATCTGCCATTGGTGAAACCGAAGTGGGATGGGTCCAGTGTCTGGAGGTTTAAAATATCTCTATTGATCATCTCCATGATAATTCTTTCCATGGCTTTACATATAAAACTAGTGAGACTTATGGGTCTGTAGTTCCCAGGGTCTGTAAATGGCCCACCTTTGTGCAGAGGGATGACTGTTGCCCTTTTCCATTCATGAGACAGAAGCCTGTTTGGAGGCTACAGTTAAATAGTAATTCCAGAGACCCTGATAGGTCATGTTTCATGCTATTTAGAAGGCTTCCTGTGATATTGTCTGGGCCCATTGATACGATGTTTTTGGTCTTAGAGAGAGCCTTAAGGACCTGTTCCCTTGTGAGAGTAGGGAAACCTGACATAGAAAGAGCACTTGCCTACTTCATCATGCCCTGCTCTAGTAAGTGACTAGGAAGATGCTCTGGAACTTTCTGTAGAATTCCCACAGGAAACTGAGAATGAAGAATATGCAGTCAGTTTAGAAGAAAATAATCTAAGGGAAGAGTAGCTTGAATTAATAGAGATGGATAGATATATTAAGATCAATCAGAGAAATAGACTACAGAAAGTCATTAAGACCCAAATGTTAGAAGTTTGATAAAACAAATGAACATAGTAATCAGGACTGTTCATAAAAATTCACAAGATATAGCAAAAATAAATAGGATATATTACTGTGCAGCTAAATTAATAGATACAATCTTATCACAAAAACACAGGGCAGTAAGGGAAATGAAGGGGAGAAATCAAATGCCATCATGGACATATCGAAAAGATAGATGTGATAAAAGCAACATGCAGTATCAGAACAGATCAGGATCTAGCTTACACTTATGCAAATAAACTAAAGATATCAGCTGAGGCAGAAAAACTTAGATTTGCAGATAAATATAAAGGAAAAGTACAAAATAAGCAATTTGCTAATGATCCAAAAATGTTTTACAGAGAACTGAGAAATAAGGCAAAAGGAATTCAAACACCATGAAAAAAAAGAAGAAACAGACACATTTTGGATAAATATTTTTGAAGATCCTGTGGAACACAAAGATGCTGAATGGATAGAAAAAGTAAAAGAAAGAATAAGAAGTTCAAATGTACAGAATATAAAATGGGATGAAGTAATGGCTGCGGAAACTGAAACAAAATTAAGAATAGCTCCTAACTGGAAAACCCCAGGCCCAGATGCAGTACCTAACTTCAGGCTAAAAGTATTAACATTTTTTCATGATGACTTAGCCATGAGTAAGAAATATTTATATATGCCCCCAAAGCAGACACCAACCTAGTTAACAACAGTAAAAAACAATAATCTTGTCCTACAAGCTATAGACTAATAACTTGCTTTCTGACAACATATAAACTATAAACGTAAAAAATGGCAATGAGAAGTATAACCACGATGTATTTCTTCTTCCAACAACTTAGATATTCAGTCAGCAAACACGATATAAAACCAGGACCAGTTTATTTAGAAAATGATGAGCGCTTTCGCGTAGTACTGGCTACGCTTCTTCAGATAATTTTTTACAAACAGAGCTCATGTTTAAATACACAAGTTGGCGGGATCATTTAACAATTAATGTCACTTATGTAATTAAGTTAAAGTGCTAGCATCAATACCTTTCTTGTCAGCTTTCTTATGTAGGTTAGTTAATACACTTATTTATGTTTACTTTCTGTTTTAAAAACCAACCATAGGACTATCGTTAACATTAAATGTACCTCCGTCATCACATTTATAATTGTATTTATGAGAACGCCAAATTTATAAAATTATAAAATCTAAAAAATACAAAAAATACAAAAAGTCCTAAAGCACATCTACGTACACTTTACTTACTTATGTTTATATATGGAATCTTCGTTAAGCATACTCTACTTTAAATAATTCCAAAACAATCTCTTTTCTGACCATCTAATATTGCTACATAATACAGTACATTCTTTCATATCTTGGATATGAATTAATAGACGCCTAAAGAAGTTCTGTATGATATAAACAATAACGTTTGCCCTTGGACATTATGGTTTGTCTGCTCATTCCTTATCAGTTATTAGAACCTATGTATATATTCTGTCCAATATGCATAAGGTCATATGTATATTAATGAATTTTTTTTATTTTAATTTGATAAATAACATATTCTCAAAAAATATATATCTATTGTATTAAATTTATAATATATGTGAATACATGACCAAAATAACTTAAAATTGTATAAAAAACATTTTACAATACATATAACCAATATAAACATTATATAAACTATACTGTTATAAATATTGAATCAAAATACTAAAATTAATACATATGAACTGAAACTAAATATGTATATATATATATAGGTAGCTAAAAGCTCTAAATGTATTGATATTTGATCATATATATTATCTTACATAGAACACACACTAATTTTAATGTTCGCCCATAGGGTCCTGAATACTAATTTATTATATATAAATAAAATCTACATCTTCCAGAGATATATGTATCTCATTTATGATGTTTAACATAATAATCATTGTAACCATCTACTATCCTGATACTAATCCATGTATATTTCAAATGATTAAATATATATTGAAATTTATTTCCTCCCTATTAGTACCGGTTTGATAGATAAATAATTATTTATACCAGGAGGTAAATGTGCTGCTAACTTTACTATCCAATGAAGTTCTGCCATGGCTAGATTATTATCCACATCTCCCCCTCTCTTGTTGATTGGTACTATTTGTAATACTCTGAAACTAAAATGATGAGTAGGGTAATCTTTTATGTGCCTTGCCAATGCATTAGTCTCATCTTGTTTATGGATATCGTATAGATGATCATATATACGATCCCATAGCCTCCTTTTCGTCAATCCTATATAGAAGGCTAAGCATACTGTGCAAGTGGCCAAATATATGATATTTGTAGTATTGCAAGTGGCATAAACAACTAAACAGACACATTTTGGATAAATATTTTTGAAGATCCTGTGGAACACAAAGATGCTGAATGGATAGAAAAAGTAAAAGAAAGAATAAGAAGTTCAAATGTACAGAATATAAAATGGGATGAAGTAATGGCTGCGGAAACTGAAACAAAATTAAGAATAGCTCCTAACTGGAAAACCCCAGGCCCAGATGCAGTACCTAACTTCAGGCTAAAAGTATTAACATTTTTTCATGATGACTTAGCCATGAGTAAGAAATATTTATATATGCCCCCAAAACAGACACCAACCTAGTTAACAACAGTAAAAAACAATAATCCTGTCCTACAAGCTATAGACCAATAACTTGCTTTCTGACAACATATAAACTATATACTTGAACTGATGCCGACTGAGTCATTTAGAAGAAAACTAAATCATGGCAGTAGAACAAAAGGGTAACAAAAGAAAGTCATATCGAGCAAAGGATCATTTATTGTTAAATAAAGTCATAATGGAGAACTGTAAAAAGGGGAAGAACCTAAGCATGGCATGGATAGACTAAAAGAAAAGTATTTTACAACATCACACATTCATGGATAAAAGAGTGCTTGCAAATATATAAGATACACACTACGCTGATCAATTACATTACAGCAACCATGAAATAGTGTCAAACCACTTTGCAGTTAAGTCATGATAAAGGACATATTAGTATTCCAGGGATAAAAATTCAAAAGTGGGGTATTCCAGGGTGACTCTGTCACCACTGCTCTTTTGTCTTGCTTTTAATCCATTAATATGTCTACTTAACTGATTAGGTCAAGGATACAATTTGTCTCTCAGAAAGCAATAACGTGTAAAGACTTCTCATCTTCTTTTTTGTGGATGATTTAAAACTATATAGTTCATCAGATGAGGAACTGAAAGTACAACTACAAGTGGCCAAAACTTTCTCTGATGATATAAGAATGTCATTTGGAGTGATAAAAAGCAACCTTTAAAGCAGGAAAGCTGCAGCACCAAGAAAACATCAGTTTGGGACAGGAATGTGATACAAAAGAACTTGAGCAAGAGGGAGTGCATAAATATTTGGGAATTCATGAAGAATCAACAATAAAACATGAACAAATGTGAATAAAAGTTAGTAATGAATATTTTAAAAGACTAAAATCAATAATGAAAACAGCTCTGACATCTAGGGACAAAGTCCAAGCTATAAACCAATTTGCTGTTCCTGTCCTAACTTCCAGTTTTGGGGTGATTGACTTTCCCAAAAAAGGTATTGGATCAGTTGGACAGGAAAACAAATAATAAATAAATTAATAATAACTAAAAAAAGCTAAATAAACTGAGAATAAGCCCCTATGTTACCCCATGGATTTTGAAATGGCTCACATATAGAATACAGGAAATCAAGATAGGGGATGTTGCCTCCACATAGAGACCAGTCACCAGTGGAGCCTCCTAGGTTTCTGTGCTGAGACCTCTCCTGTTTGACATATATTTCTTTTAAGTAAAAGCCAATATCAAAGGGCTCTGGCTGACTAAGTATGCAGATAACTGCAAGCTAGGAGCATCACTGAATTCCCAAATGACTTAGACATACTTTAGGAAGGTTTGTCCCAAATAAATAACTGTTGCCAAAATCATGGACTGAAATTAAATGCCAAAAATGCATTATCAAGTCATCTACCCAGGGAAAGTATCATAATGACAATATGTCCCTAAGACATAGGTTCATAAGTTGGTACTAGGCTATCGGCCCAAGGGCCTATACAAGCCTAGCCATAACAATTCACTGGCTATTTCTTCCCACACTATTTACTTCCATGGACCCCTGTCTAGCAGGGCGACTGACGTGATCCCCAGGGTGAATTTCCTTTCTCCCATCCAATCGTCAAGGTTCCTTTTCAAGAGGGCCAAAGAGGCAGTCTGCCTGACATGTATGGGCAGTCTATTCCAGAGTCTGGGGAGTCTCTGGGTCAGGAACCTATCCCTCCAGCATGTTTTGTTTATTGTGATGACAAGGTTTAGATCCCTGGAGCGTGTGGCTCTGAGGGATTGGGATTTCATTAAGTGTAGCATGTCTAACAGCTCTGGGTTTGACATGGTCCTGTATGTTAAGCAGAGATCGCCTCTGAGTAGACAATATGTGACAGAGTATAGCTGAAGTTTTTTAAGGTGGTCTGGATAGGGCATCTGCTTACAGCCTGTTATTCTTTTAGTGAGGTGTTTCTGCAGCCTTTCCAGTTGGTGCAGATGTCTTGAGAGGTACATACCAAATGGGGTGTTGTATTCTATAATGGGTCTAATGAGGGATGAGTACAGTGGGACAATGACCTCCTTTTTTCTGGATGAAAAGCCCTTAGTGATGAGGTGTGCCACATAGGAGGATTTTCTGACTGTTGTGGCGATGAGGTTATCGAAGGTGAGACCACTGTCCACCTGTGTCCCTAAGTCTCTTATCACACTTTCAGTGTTTAGTGTACTGCCACCTATGTGGTAATTCATGGGTACATGTTTTTTCCCAAAGGGGATAACTATACATTTCTTGGTATTGAGCTTGAGCCCATGGCTCTGGCACCAAGCATCTGTTTCTGTAAGGCCCTTTTGTAGAGTATCCACATAATTTTGGGATTCAATAATGGCTCCCAGTTTGCAGTCATCTGCGAACTTTGTTAGCCAGAGTCCCTTAGTGTTGGCCTGTACTTCAGAGATGTAGATGCCAGACAAGAGCAGTCCCAGGACTGAACCCTGAGGTACTCCATTTTTCACTTGTCTGGAGCTGGATTTGGAGTCAGCTACTTTTACAGTGTGGGTTCTGTCAGTATGCCAGTTGGCAACCCATCGAGTGATGTAGGGATTAATGCCCAGCTTAGTAAGTTTATCTATGATTCCAGAATGGGGGATGGTGTCAAAGGCCTTGGCGAGGTCCAGATAGGCTGTGTAGACCACCTTACCCTCGTCCACGGTTCTGGAGGCTGATTTTAAGAAGTCAATCATGTTCAGGAGACAAGATTGGCCTTTCATGACCCCAAACTGGGTGGGGTCCAGTGTTAAAAAGGTTGGCAATGTCTTTGTTTATAAGTTCCATGATAATATGTTCCATGGCCTTGCAGATCAGGCTCATCAGACTGATGGGGTGGTAGTTCGCGAGATCCAAGTTGGATCCCCACTTGTGGAGTGGGATAACTGAAGCTGCATGTCACTCAGTGGGCACGAAGCCTGAGGTGAGGGTATGATTAAACATGACACTTAGATGAGGTGCCAGTTAATTTTGTAGTTCATGGAGTACACAGCCCGGGATGTCATCTGGTCCCATGGATGCTGTATTCTTAGCTTTGGAGAGTGCATTTTTTACCTGTGTGGCCATTATTACCAGAATTTGGCAATCTTCCGGTCTTGAGATGGGCCATCTAGGGGGTGAGAGGGGGTGAAGTTGGCACTAAATCAGTCTGCCAGGATATTGACAATATCCTTCGGATCAGTATATTTAATGCCATTCTGTTGCAGGTCAGAGCAGATCTGAGCATTGCCATTTAGATTCTTGACATAGTTATAGATTGCCTTGTGGTTGCCTTTGGAATCTTTGGCAATTTTATTTTCGTAACTAGCTTTGGAGGATTTTATGAGGGATCTCAACTTCTTATTGAGATTGGTAAGGGAGTTTTTTGCATCCTGGGATTTTCCTCTTTTCTGCAACAGCTTCTTCCTTTTGTTGTAAAGTTTGTTTATGGCAGGGGCCCACCAGATTGGCTTCCTTTGTTTTGGAGGAGAGCATCTTGTTTCTATTTGGGATGGCACAATTCATGCAGGAGTGGATGTGCTCATATAGTGTCTTAGTGTAGGACTCAGCAGTCGAACTTTCAGTTCCCGTCTGCGTGGGTGTCATGAAGTTTGTCACTTCTGACTGGAGTAGCATGAAGATGGCTTTGCAGAAGATTTTTATGGAGGTTTCCTTACTGGAGGATGGGGGTGGGATGTGGATGTTAATGGTGATTAGCTTATGGTCTGACCTGACCAACGAGGGGGTGACCATAGGTGTGGAGCATCGATTTCCCATGATGGTAATGACTAGGTCTAGGATATTGGAGTTTCTGGTGGGACTATGGATTAGTTTATCCAGGGCACTGGAATTTATGAATTCCAAGAACCGTTGGTCTAAGGTGTTGGTACACGAGTAGTTTTCCCAGTTAATAACAGGGTAGTTGAAATCACCCAGTATTAGGGTGTTTGGTTGTATCTTAATATTTTCCACTATGTTTAGAAAGGTGTAGTGAGAATCTTGGGGCATGGTGGGGGATCTGTAGCAAGCTGCAGTTTGGATTGCAGTCTTACCTAGTGTTAGTTGCACCTAGAGAATTTCAGACACATTGTGTTGGGCAACTAGCCTGGTGGTGTGAATATCCTTGGTGAATATGGACACTCCTCCACCTTTAGTGTTTCGATTCTGGTTTGGTGGCCGAAAAGTGTGGTAAGAGTTGTAGCCTGGTATTGCAGGGGTGCTCTCTGGAGCCTTGAACCAGGTCTCAGTTACTGCACACATATTGATTAATTGTCATAAGAAAGTTCACTATATTGCACAGCTTGTAAACAAAGGGATTGTTTCTAAATGTAGGATTGTCACTGCCTCCCTTTACTCAGCCTCGTTAGGCCAGTCATTGATTATATGCTCTGTTTGTCATGTACTGTATATGTCCAGACATATACAACAACTGTAACACCCACAGAGATACATTATTGAAGGGATACAAGGCCTAAACATTATGTTTTACATGGAACAACTCAAAGCCCTGTCACTATATTTGGTATCCTACAGACCTCTAAGAGGTGACCTGCTACTGACATACAAGGCATCCTCTTACCCAATACTGATAGATTTAGTGCGCATCTGCAAGTAAAATGCATCAATAATACTTGGTCTAGGTATCTAAACCTCTTCTGCAGTACTGACAGAACAGTTTGGAGGGACAGGTTTATCACCCAGAAGATAACGCTGCTTTGGAACAGACTCTCCATCCACATAAAATAAAGCTCATCCCCATCCATATTCAAGTGCAACTTGAATTTATAGGTAGGAAAGATCAGCGTTAGCCCAGGACTGCCCCCCCTGTAGTACTAATGAACAGAGGTAGCTCTTAAATACTTTATCCCTTGAATAGGTCCCCTCAAATTATGTCTCTCCTTTTTTTAATATCTCCGAGTCTTTTGGGTTCTGATACCACAGTGAGAATGGACCCCATTCCTAAGTCAATGTATGATTAAAGTTCATGAAATTAGTATTGTTTGAATCTTTGATGTCAGTCAGAAGTGTTCTTTGCAGCATCTGCAATGTGCATAGTAATGACTCCTGCAATTTGTATGGTGTTACATGTATTAGTAACATACCTAAATATAATTGAAGATTCTTTTTTTATAAGCCTCATTGCTCCTACTACTATTGGAACTGTCT